>NC_057809.1:387696260-387922570 GCF_018294505.1 Triticum aestivum | reverse complement strand
TTTAGTTTCGGTTTTTTTTAAATAGATCGGTTTGTCTTAGATCCAGAATAGTAAACGAAGCCTATTTCTTTTGCCGTTTGTCTTTCGTTGCTTTGTTCAATTTGATTCTTTTTGCCAACCGGAGTTCTTAAATTGAACTTTCTGGTTAGATCTATTATTTGAGTTTTACCTGTGCATTAGTTGAGTACTTATTGTATGCTTGTTTGTTTGCGATAGAGTACCCAGAGTGCGCCGCTTGTTACTTCGAATCGCTAGGTTTCCCGGATCATCAGAAAGGCAAGTAACACTTTGATCATACCTCCTACTACCCAGTTTTATTGCATTAGATCAATCCTCACACCCTGCATGTTTTAGGATCTAATTACATTGTGGGTTTTGGGAAGTAGTTGAGGTAGAACCTATTACAATGTTTATTATCAAACCTTTGGGAGTTACTCTACGTTTGCTTATTATTGCCATGCTATGCTAGTAGACGTGGATTGGGTGAGTGTATCCATGACAGATGTGAGCTTTGTTAATTAATGGTTTACTTAAGGTGGCAACCTAAACACACATCTAGGTGGATTGAGGCACCTGGGTATTCCAGGATTTGCCTGTTTTCTTTTGGACCGCCACCCAGGCTCAAAGGGATCATGAGATTATTCATGTTAAAACTTCCGTGTGCAGCCACGAGCTATTATGGGCTCTAGCATAGTTGACTAAGTCGTGCAAACTCTTACAGTGGTAGACTAGCAGATGTAGGGGATGTAGGTGGTACGGTCAACCCATCGTAAGGTGCTAGTGCTTCTGAAAGACTATGTCTCGGTCATCCGTTTCTCAAACACCATGTAGTGCGAGAAATCCAACTGAGGAGATCGAGTCTTGTGGGGAAAAGTGCGCAAACCTCTGCAGAGTGTATAAACTAATCATGGTTAGCCGTGTCCCCGGTTATGGACATCTTGAGTATCTAGTACCTAGATTATCATGTGAATCTCAACATCTTACTCTAAAAATTAATTTTGCTGGATTGTTTAATGATGATGTTTAATTGGGATTGAGAATGCTGTCAACCATTCTCAATGTTTAACGACCACCATGATAGTTAAATAAATTTATTCCTTTGCAGTAGGGAAAAATTGGCTTTACGCAAAACTATAACCATAGAGCTTTCCACCAGCCAAATATGCATATAGAATAGCTATTTCATTCCATTATTCTCTATGTATTACATTGCCAGCATATTGCATGTGCTGACCCGTTTTGGGGCTGCAACGTTAATGTTCCAGACTTTTCAGACGATGATTAAGGAGTTTTAGGTCGTGGTTCTATACTCAGTGATGCCGTTGGAGTTGATGGACTCACTTGTCTTCCAAGCCTTCCACTGTTATCGTTATTAGATGGCCTTAAGCCATATTAATTGTAATAAGTTCTCCTTTGAGACACTCAATGTAATAAGTGTGTGATTGCTACTCTGCTATAAATTCTTCAAGTACTGTGTTGTGTCAACATTACTGATCCAGGGATGACACCGGAGCACAGAGATTGGACCATTTGAGGTCTGGTCGCTACATCCAGTTGCTGTGACAACTGTACGTCTGGTTAGGGAGGCTGAGATTCAACTCAGAAGACCGCGTATTCACCTTATTCCCCTTGAGCTAAGGACACCCAGTCCTCGCCCAATCACTCTGGTAAGTCTTCAAGGTAGACTCCCAAACCTTCACAGACTTTGTTCACCGGCGATCCACAATGACTCTTCGATGCTCAGAACGCGACGCCTAACCGGCTGGAGGATTCACACTCCTCAAGTGTAATAAGTCTTCAGATCACACAGACAGGAAGACTTAAGTGATGCCTAACACTCTTTGGCTCAGGGTGTTTAGGGCTTTATCCTCGCAAGGAATTCTCTCTCAAAGGCTCCGAGGTGGGTTGCTCTCAAACGACAAAAGCCGTACACTAACTCTAAGCAGCCGACTGTTTATGGTTGTAGGGGGTGGGCTATTTATAGCCACTAGGCAACTCGACTTGATTTGTCCGAAATGACCCTTGGTCACTAAGGAACTGACACGTGTTCCAACGGTCAGATTTCAAACACACATGACAACTTTACTTGGGCTACAAGCAAAGCTGACTTATCCAACTCTGAATAAGATTTCCTCTCATAGTCTTCACTCTAAGACATGGGATTTTGGTTAAGAATCACTTCAGTCAGTCTGACTGGTTCTCTTGGACCCCACTTAACAGTACGATGGTTCCTATGACTCAACAAAGAAAAAACAAAGAACGACGAAACTGCTAAGTCTTTGCACTCCATAGTCTTCACTCGATGTCTTCTCTTGTCATAGTCTTCAACGTGAATGTCTTCACATACCACCTTTGACTTCAATGTCTTCATACATTTTTAGGGGTCATCTCTGGTAGGAAAACCGAATCAATGAGGGACTTCTACCTATGTTATCCTACAATTCTCACAAACACATTAGTCCCTCAACCAGGTTTGTCGTCAATACTCCAAAACCAACTAGGGGTGGCACTAGATGCACTTACAATCCCCCCTTTTTGGTGATTGATGACAAACTGGTTGAAGTTTTCAACAGGGAATGAAATATGTGAAATTGTAAAGGATAGGGTATTGTCTTCATAAGTTGCAAGGGCTCCCCCTGAAGATGTGCATATAAGTAAATTGCTTTTGGAATGCAAATGCACATGGCAGGTTGTACTTGTGGAGATCCTCTTCAACCTATGATGACAATTCATCATGCATGATATGATGTAACGAAGATAACGACATGCATACTAGAAAATGGATGTCTGCAGAATGATCTAAGTGCGGAATTTATCGCCGCACATGCGGAATTTATCATCGCATCACAGAATAGCAAATAAGTAGTAGACGACCATTGAGTTTAAGTGTTACAACTCAAAGAACCAAATGTATCCAGAAATGAGAGTTGTAAACACTTGGCAAAAGTAGCGAAAGATAAAGCATCCACCCTTATTGACCCGCTTGAAGACTATCAACTCATATGCTTCTCCCCCTTTTGTCAGTGAGGACCAAAAAGGTTTGAAGACATAGAGCGCCTACTCGTTCCCATGAGGTGCAGGCGAGGCAGCAGGGTCGTCGCTGAGATCCGGTGGTGCAGAAGAACTTGGTGCAGTGTCGACACGCGCTGAAGTTGGAGGAGGTGAAGTTGCATCATCTTGGTCATCGATGACTCTGGAATTTATGGTCGCAGCTGAGGACGAGTATTCAGAGTCTTCAAGTGAGGGAATCCGACGCAAGTGAGCATTTCTGGGAGGAGTTGAGTCAAGATTGAAGCGTTCGGTGAAGCCATCGTCGTGCAGATCAGCTTCAGCACTAAGTAGGGTCAAACTCTTCCACGACCTCCGACAGGTTTCATGAGTGAAAAAGGCATTCTTGGTGGCAAGATTGCGAATGCGGTTGACATCCACCAAGAGGCTTTGCATCTGACCAGTCGTGATGTTTGTCCTGTTTCTGATGCAGCGCGACGAGAAGCTCTCGGTCATTTAGGACACGAGATTGTTGTCGAGGCCTTTGCGCAATGGTGCTACTAGTGGCATCAGTTTGAGCATGAGGGGCACGTGTGTTTCCAGCAAGGGGATAAACACTAGAGACTGCCGGAACTCCTTCAATGGGCTGGGTGAAGCTTTGGTGATCAACATCGTGAAGATAAATGGGATCCTTAGCAGGCTCTAGGTAAATGGCTTCAACTGACAGATCAACCTCGGGCAAGAATATAAGATAATTGCGCGCAGACGGCTGATAGTTGAAGGCTGAGTGACGCTTGATCAGACGCATGACCCATGGAGCATAGAATTTCAACCCAAAGATGTCCGAGCCAGACGCAGCCAACTGCCTGATGAAGAAGTCTTGAGCATTGAAGTTGATGCCATTGAAAATATAGAAGACCAAAGTCTTCATTGCTCCTTCAAGCTTCGCGGTAGATGAGTGTCCTTTGACAGGCCATAGAGTCTTCCTGATGATGTGGTAAATGGTGCGAGGCAGGTACTCTAGGTCTTCGACAAAGAACTCAGATGGGTATTCAGCGTCGTGAGGCAAAGGCTTCATCATGCTCAGCATTTGACTCATGTTGGGTTTTGGCTTCTGAAAGATGCTTTCCAGGGCATTGTGGTGTTGTTGACAACCTGGTTCATAGTATTCACCAGGAGTGGGCAGGCCTGTGAGCTCAATGATATCAAGAGCTTTAGCTTCATGATGGACATTGCCTGTCATCCACTCAAGGACCCAAGTCTTTGGATCCCTGTTGTAGCCTCGAATGTGGAGAGTTGCATAGAACTGTAGCAGAAGCTCTTCATTCTAGTGCTCCTTATCTGTGACAAATTGCAACAGACCAGCATCTCTGAAACAATCCAATGCTTCTTCAAGGCAGGGCAGTCCAACTATAGCTTCAGAGTCGAGGCGCATATGTGGAAATATGCGCCCTTGATTGTATAGGACACAGGAATAGTAGCTGCGCTGCTGATAGCTCCAGAACCGATCTGAGGAAATGCGCGGTCTTGTATAAGGATTCTTGGAGCTGTTGAAGAAGGTATTATGTGCCACGAAGCCATTCACATTGAAAACCCCAGGTGAAATGTCAGTGCCTGGGAATCATGGAAGTCTTGGCTTGGGCTTTTGGACTTGAGGTCTGTGCTCAATGTGGTACTCAAATTGTGGACCCGCCGCAGGCGGCAGAGTCAGAATGGGCCATCGGACCATAACAGGCTGACCACGATTAAATGCAAGCTCAATTGTATGAGGTTTTGGAGGGGAACAGGAGCATTTGCATTGTCTTCATGGGCTTCAGGGGCCACAGTTGCGTCAGGTGCTTGGACCTCAGGTGCTGCAACATTGACTTCTGGTGCTGCATTGACTTCTGGCACCGCAGTAGCTACAGGCGCCTCATTGGCTTCAGCCATGATGACGTCATTGGCGTCAGTGGTGATGTTGGTGGCCGCCTCAGGGTTGTTAACCTCCACTTCAGAAGCTGGAGGGTTGGACATGTTCTCCTCAAGAACAACATCTTGGTGGGACAGGGGTGTAGCACCTCTTTAAACTCTTGAGGCTTCTTCTTCATCGGCTGATGCAGCCGGAATTTCTTTAGCCATTTTGGCTTCAGACACGTGCATTGTGGGAGTGACTTGGGGCCTTGGTCCTTTGTGAAGCCTGTGTAATTCGGGCGACGCTTGTGGAGATGGAGTGTGCTGGGCCTCGAAGTCATCGGCATCTTGCACTGGTGAGGTAGCTTGCGGTTGGGGAGAGCTTGGAGTATCTTGTCTCTGTGGGTGATCAGCCCACGATGCATCCTGAGCAGTTGGCGTTAGAGGACGACCAATGCTGATGAGTTTGTTGTGCGTGAGCACAGGCGATGATACCATTTGGTGCTCGATATAAGGAAGGACTTCATCATCTTCAACATTGTCGTGAGGACCAATGTCTTCAGCTGCGGTGGGGTCAACAGATGGATTAACTTCAGGATTTTCTTCAGCTTCAGGAGCCTCTGTGGAAGCAGGCTCATGAACTATCAACTGGCACTCACGATGTTTAGATGCAGGAAGAGCCACCGAGATTGGCTCGACATTAAGGGGCTCTGTGGGAGCAGCCCGATCCCTCTTCTTGGTTGGAGGAGCATCATCAGTAGTGCCCTTGGTTTTGCGCTTTGTGGCTTCAGCTTCAGCAGCCCTTGTTTTCTTCAGTTCTGAAGCCAATGTGGGGACCTTAGGCTTCGAGCCTGTCATACTGGCTGGGAAGACAATTGGATGTACTTCCTGCCTTGGTGCTTCGGGTTCTGCCACAGCTGGCTTCTTCTTCTTCTTGGCCGCCATTCTAGGGTCGATTCCTGTTCGCCCCAAGGCCTTGCGCTTTTCAGCCTCATTGTATCCTTGGACACATTTAGCAGCAAGATCCTTCATGCGCTCATGAGAACCTTTGGATTCTTCGCGTTTGGTTCAGAAAGCTTCCTTAAGCTCATGCATCATGGTTTGGAAGTTCTGAATGTCTTCAACGTTGAGCTTGGCCATGTGCTTCTTGAACTGAGCCTTTTCATAATCGATCTCATGCTTCAGTTCAACAATCTTCTGAGCTAGAGCCAACTCAGCAGCAACGACTTCGTGGAAGGCGACGCTCAGGCCAATCGGAAGCTAAAGATCATCAAAGCTGACATTTGGGCTATCAAACCATTCATCAATGAATGTGTTGATGATTTCAACATCAAATGGAGGAAGGTCATTGAAGATTTCTGCCTCTTGCTTGCTCTTGATCAGCTGCTCAAGAGCATCATCGCCAAGATCGTCGTTGCTGGACAGATCAATGGCGTCATTGCGCAGAATAGTAGCAGCAGTCAATTCTTGGCTAGTGGGTTGCAAGGGCATCTTCACTCTGGAGGGCTTGGAGATGCGTGACAAATCTTCAGACTGCACACTGTGTTCAGGAGGTGCAGTGGCCAGAGGCTTCGCCTGTAAGACCTTTGGTGCAGGAGCAGGCTTTGAAGCTTTAGGCTTTTTCAGTTTCTTTGGCTTCGGTGGTGCAGGCACTTCATCAGATTCAGCATCGTCTGCAGGCTCATCCACGGCTATCCCTTGAACCATGATATGAGTGATGAGACCTTCCAGGTTGTAGAAGGGCCCAACAAGATTGGGTTCAGCTTCGCGTGTGCCATCGGCACGAGGAGCAGAGGGGCCTGGATTGAAGTCTAAGCCTCATGACTTCTTGTTCTCTTTGGCCGAGTTCCTGGCAAACTGAAGGTTGCGCTTGAATAGATTATCGTCGCGGCACCACAGTAATGAAGATGGGTCTACATCTGCAGGCTGCGGTCCACGGACCATGCAAGGATAGAAGCCTTGTTCAATGGCTTCATCTTTGGACCTGGGTTGAAGATTTCTATATAGAATGTCTCCCCATGGTCGTTTGATGGCATTCTTGTCAGCATACTCCTGGGTCACGAACCTGTACTTGAACCACTGTTCTGCCCAATATCTTCGAATCCATTGGATTCGGGTTTTTCGCTGATTGTGGTCCTCCTATGGATCTGTCTTGTACAGCTCATACAGGTTAGGAGGCAAATCTGTTGAAGTGTTGCCACGACGCTGTCTGCCACCCTTCCTTGCAGATTTCTCTAGTGCCATGAAGTTTAAACTAAAAGGCTTCAAAGCTGTCAAAGGCTTCCGTCTACTGGTCAGACAAGAACTGGCTTCAGGAGAATTTATATGATGTTGTAAGAATTCTGCAAATGAATGCAGACTATGAGAACCAAGGGATTCTCCCACGGACATGTACCTGTGACAGCATTAAGGTGCGAGGGAAGGGGAAGAGGTCATATGCATTCTCAGAAGATTTTGAAGATAAATCAGTTTAGAAGACATTGACCTCATAGTGCGAAGACATTCACTCACAGATAGAGAGTTGGTTCCAGATTTGTACGAATCCACGAATAAGTACAAGTGAGGAATCTAACTACTTTGTGAAGCATAAGTGAACATACTAGGCATATTATGAGTTGCAGTATGAGATAGATTCAACTTGTGTGAATAGAAACTGCTTGTGGTAGAAAGTGATGAATCTATAGGATCAAAGTGGCCGTAAAAAGGAGGTTTTATTTACCACACGAAGAACTGCTAGACGAAGTGGAAGAAGAATCCGAGAAGTTCGAATCTTCCGTGCCTTAATTTGGCGACGGAGGACACCTACGGCGACGGTGGAGAAGACGATGTCCGCGGTCGGCGTGAAGACGGCGTCGGTGAGGTCGCGGCAGCGAAGCGCTTCGTCGCCAGCGTCATCGAGGGCTAGCGGTGGCGCTAGGGTTTGTGCAAGAGTGGAAGAAAGGATAATGACTGTGGTGAGGCGTGTATATATAGGGATAGGGACAGCACAGTGTTATTACACAGGTGCCCCTGGCGATTCACATATGAAGGACACATGGCTATCATGCAACACATTGGTGGTTGTTCCACGTTCCCACACACGCCTGGATTGTCGGGTGGTCGTTCCCACTTCTCTGGATTTCAGGTGAAAGGATTTAGCACTGAAAACTAGATTAATGTTTGTCTCTGTGTCTTCTGCTGACAAGGACGCAGAGAAGAAAGTTTGACAGTGTCAATTGAATGCATATGATTTGGATAGATAGACTTGAGATAGAAGCATAGAGGGGTTAGGGTCCGATCACATTCACTTAGGTCAAAAGATTCAACGTGAAGACATAGCTATAAGTGAATGCTGTAGAGGACAGAAAACAATTGAAGATAAACATGCGAACTTTTAATCATTGAAGACAAGCAAAATGCGAAGACTTTGCAAATGTAACGCCATGAGAAAAACACTTTAAAGGGAAGAATTTTGGTGGTGGCATTACCCACCGTATAGGAAGTATTTAGACCCAGACACGGCGCACAATTATCGTGGCGCTCCGAAGTCAAATTCCACATTAATATATTCACACTCAGAATGTAAGTCTTCATTGATTGAAGATATACTTTACTTCGTGTGTTGCACATCTATGTCATCAACATGCTTAAGTGTTAGGATGTGTGCCTGATCACATGACATTTGAGGATTCTAAGATATTTAGCTCACACCGTAACTTGCAAAACCTCTTCTCATCCAAGGGCTTGGTGAGGATATCTGCCAATTCCTGTTCAGTGTTGACGTGTATGATATCAATATCTTCCTTCATAACATGATCTCTGAGAAAGTGATGACGAATTTCAATGTGCTTTGTCTTTGAGTGCTGAACTGGGTTGTTGGCAATCTTGATGGCGCTTTCGTTGTCGCGGTAGAGTGGCACTTGCTTCAGATGGATGCCATAGTCTTTGAGTGTTTGCTTCATCCATAGAAGCTGAGCGCAGCAAGATCCAGCAGCAATGTATTCAGATTCAGCAGTGGAGAGAGATACACAGTTCTGCTTCTTTGAAGACCAACATACAAGTGACTGTCCCAGAAAATGACATGTGCCTGATGTAGACTTGTGATCCACCTTGTCACCAGCATAATCAGCATCCAAGAATCCAACTAGATCAAACTCTGAGCCCTTTGGATACCATAATCCTAGTGTTGGGGTGTGAGCCAAATATCTGAGAATTCACTTCACAGCTAAGTGATGCGATTCCTTTGGTGCCGCTTGGAACCGGGCACACATGCAAACACTAAGCATGATATCTGGCCTAGATGCACATAAATAAAGCAAGGAACCAATCATGGAGGGGTATACCTTTTGATCGAACTCTTTACCATTATCGTCGGGACCCAGATGATGTTTGGCTAGCATTGGCGTCCTGTAGCCTTTGCAGTCTTGCATTCCAAATTTCTTCAGGCAATCTTTGAGGTATTTCTCTTGAGATATAAAGATGCCGTTGCATTGCTGACGTATTTGAAGACCAAGAAGAACTTCAGCTCACCCATCATGGACATCTGATATTGCTCTTGCATCATATATCCAAACTCACCAGTGTATTTCTGATTGGTGCAGCCGAAGATAATGTCATCCACATATATTTGGCACACAAACAGTTCACCATCATATGTCTTTGTGAAGAGAGTGGGGTCGAGGGAACCAGGTTTGAAGCCTTTGCTCTTCAGGAAGTCTTTGAGTGTGTCATACCAAGCCTGAGGGGTTTGTTTGAGGCCATACAGTGCCAGGCGGTTGTGCAACATACACTTCTTCTTCAATCTTGCCATTGAGAAAAGCACTCTTCACATCCATTTGATACAAAAGAATGTTATGATGATTTGCATAGGCCAGCAGTATGCATATGGCTTCAAGCCTAGCCACAGGAGCAAATGTTTCATCGAATTCAATCCCTTCAACTTGAGTGTATCCTTGAGCAACGAGACGAGCTTTGTTTCTGACAACTTGACCATGCTCATCTTGTTTGTTGCGATATATCCATTTAGTGCCTATTATATTGTGCTTACGAGGATCAGGACGCTTAACCAGTTCCCATACATTATTCAGCTCAAATTGTTGAAGCTCTTCTTGCATAGCTTGAATCCATTCAGGTTCCATGAATGCTTCATCAACTTTCTTGGGTTCAGATATTGAGACGAATGCGAAGTGCCCACAGAAATTTGCTAGCTATGTTGCCCTTGAACGAGTGAGTGGACCTGGTGCATTGATGCTATCAATTATTCTCTCAATCTGTACTTCATTTGCAACACGTGGATGTACAGGATGAAGATTTTGCTCTTGCTAATCATTGTCATCGTTAGAGGGATTGTCTTCAGGTTGATCAGTTGCAGAGATGATAAGTTCCTCTTTAGGCTGAGCTTCAGATGGTATGATTTCTCCAGTTCCCATAAGTTTGATTGATTCACTGATGGAACTTCATCTAGCACATTTGGCAGGTGCTCTCTTTGCGAGCCGTTAGTCTCATCGAACCGCACATCCACAGTTTCAACCACTTTATAGTGAAAGAGGTTGAAGACTCTGTAGGAGTGCGAATCCTTTCCATATCCAAGCATAAAACCTTCATGTGCTTTCGGTTCAAATTTTGAAGTGTGAGGTGGATCCTTGTTCCAGCACCTGGCACCAAATACTCTGAAGTAACTGACATTTGGCTTCTTGCCAGTAAGGAGCTCATAGGATGTCTTGTTCAGAAGCTTGTGAAGATAAACACGGTTGATGATATGGCATGCAGTATCAATGGCTTCAGGCCAGAACTTTCTTGGAGTCTTGTATTCATAAAGCATCGTCCGGGCCATCTCAATAAGTGTTCTGTTCTTGCGTTCCACGATGCCATTCTGCTGCGGTGTGTACGGAGTTGAGAATTCATGTGTGATGCCCAAAGTATCAAGAAAAGTATCTAGTCCAGTGTCCTTGAATTCAGTGCCATTGTCACTTTTGATGTGCTTGATCTTGACGCCATAGTTGTTCATGGCTCGATTGGCGAAGCGTCTGAAGACATCCTGCACTTCAGTCTTGTAGAGGATTATATGCACCCAAGTATATCTTGAATAATCATCAACAATGACAAAGCCATAGAGACAAGCAGTAGTAGTAAGAGTTGAGTAATGAGTGGGACCGAACAGGTCCATGTGGAGCAGTTCGAAGGGTTGAGTCGTTGTCATGATTGTCTTCGAGGGATGCTTGGCCCTCGTCATCTTTCCTGCTTCACATGCACCGCATAAGTGATCCTTCTTGAACTTGACGCCCTCGATGCCTATGACATGCTTCTTCTTTGCAAGGGTGTGCAGGTTCCTCATGCCAGCATGCCCTAGCCTTCGATGCCAGAGCCAGCATTTAGAAGCTTTTGCTAGAAGACATACAGCAAGTTGTGGTCCTGCTAAGAAATCTACCATGTACAAATCATCTTTCTGATACCCTTCAAAGACTAGAGACTTGTCAGATTCCATTAGAACAAGGCAACGATATTTTCCAAACATCACAATCATGTTCAAATCACAAAGCATTGAGACAGACATTAAGTTGAAACCAAGGGATTCAACAAGCATGACTTTATCCATGTGTTGATCCCTTGAGATTGCAAGTCTACCTAGACCCAATACCTTGCTTTTACCAGTGTCAGCAAATGTGATGTGACTTTTGTCAAATGGACGTAAGGTTGAGTCCATAAAAATACTTCGCTTGCCAGTCATGTGATTAGTACACCCACTATCAATAATCCATTATGAAGCAGCTAGTGTCGTACCCTACAATGCAGTTAGGGGGATAGGCTTCACGAAGAGAATTGTGAAGCATAAACATTTGACGAGCAAGTGGATTATGAAAGCTTAGATAAAGGTTAGGACTGATAGGGCAAGTAGCAAGCGACTCAGGAACAAAATACATAATAAGACCATTTGGGCATTTGATCTTGCGCCCTACAATAGCTTCAGACGATTTTGGTTTTCGGCTGGAGACCTTTCCCTGCAAAAGAGAGTTAAGCTTTCTTAGCCACACACATCTTCAAGGGTGGCTTCGAAGCAATGAGTCTAAGTGCAGCATCTGAGAACTTTGGCTTTGGAGCCCTAGCAAAAAGTCTTGCAGGTGGACAATAGTACTCATAAGAATAAGCAGAATAGTTCTTGGTCTTATGAACATGGCGGTTTGATGAAACGCGCTCATATTCATAGGCCTGAGTATGGCTTCCCTGCAAAACATTTGCATTAGTGCGACTCAGGTGAGTCCTTTGTCTGTATGAAGCCTTTGGACCATATGAAGCCTGTGGTCTGGGGTTTGCCTTCTTCACTTGTGGTGTCATGACAACATTCACAGGAAGATTCCCCAACAACCTTTTCGGCACCCAGACTTTCTTCATAGGTGGCCCGTTCCTGCAGTTAGTACCAATATACCTGGCAAACACTTCACCATTCTAATTCTTAAACATTTTATAGTTTGCATCAAAGGATTCATCAACAACAATGGGATTAGCACAATTGAAGCCTGGCAGGGTGGATGGATCCACTAAGGGTTCCTTTGCAGCAACCCATGTGGTTTTGGGGTACTGCTCAGGTTTCCAGTAAGAGCCATCAGCATTCATTTTCCTTTCAAACCCAAGACCCTCTTTCCTAGGGTTTCGGTTCAGGATCTGCCTTTTAAGAACATCGCATAGTGTCTGATGCCCTTTGAGACTTTTGTACATCCCTTTTCAAGCAATGTCTTCAACCTAGCATTGTCATCAGCAATAGCAGTGGTATCCTCAGCAGAGGGGTTAGTTACCATATCAACAGTTGAAAATATTGCAATAGTAGCAGCAGTAGAACACCCAGCAACATAAGTAGCATTGTCACGCTCAATGCATTTAAGACATGGTGGTTCAAATCCTTCCTGAGCGGAACTGATCTGTTCGGCGCAAAGTGACTCGTTTTCCTTTTGAAGATCTTCATGAGCCGCTCTCAATTTCTCAAGATCTTGCTTCCTTTGAAGATAATCATAGGAAAGCTTTTCATGAGTTGTTGAGAGCGTTTCATGACGACTTTCAAGTTCCTCATACTTAACGTGAAGATTTTTTATGTCTTCAATTAAGGACTGAGATCGAGTCATTTCAGCGTCTAACAAGTCATCACTTTTGTCTAACAATTTTTGAATATGTTCCATAGCTTTCTGTTGTTCAGTTGTAATTTTAGCAAGTGTTTTGTAGCTGGGTTTGGAACCACAATCAGAGTTATCTTCACTGGATGTTTGATAGTGAGTAGTGCGTGTGTTTACCTTGGCACCGCGTGCCATGAAGCAGTAGGTAGGAGCGGAGTAGTCCTTGTCATTTGCATCGGTGTCGGTGATGAAGTCATTGTCTTCAGTGTTGAAGATGGACTTGGCAACGTATGTTGTAGCCAGACTCGCAACGCCAGAATCGGACTCCTCCTTAGACTCCACCTCCGCCTCCTCAGAAGTGGACTCCTCCTCTGAATCCATTTCCTTGCCAACAACGCACGAGCCTTGCCGAATGAGCTCTTCTTGTATGATGAAGACTTTGAGGAAGACTTGGAAGAAGACTTTGAGTATTTCTTCTTCTTCTTGTCATCAGAGTCATACTCCTTGCTCTTCTTCTTGTTGTTGTTCTCATTGTCCCACTGCGGACACTCAGAGATGTAGTGGCCAGGTTTCTTGCACTTGTGGCATGTTCTCTTCTTGTAGTCATGAGCATAAGCTTCATCATTCCTTGAGCTTGATCGTGAAGACTTTCTGAAGCCTTTCTTCTTGGTGAATTTTTGGAACTTCTTCACAAGCATAGCAAGCTCCTTTCCAATGTCTTCAGGATCATCAGAACTGCTGTCAGATTCTTCTTCAGATGAGGAGACAGCTTTTGCCTTCGAGGCACGAGTTCGCCCATAGTTGGGACCGTAGATGTCTCTTTTCTCAGAAAGCTGAAACTCGTGTGTGTTGAGCCTCTCAAGTATGTTAGGCGGATCGAGTGTCTTGAAGTCAGGACGTTCTTGAATCATCAGGGCTAGGGTGTCAAACGAGCTGTCAAGTGATCTCAGGAGTGTCTTGACGACTTCATGCTTGGTGATCTCAGTAGTGCTGAGGGCTTGAAGCTCATTTGTGATGTCAGTGAGTCAATCAAACGTGAGCTGGACATTCTCATTGTCATTTCTCTTGAAGCGGTTGAAGAGGTTGCGAAGGACACTGATTCTTTGATCTCTCTGGGTTGAGACGCCTTTGTTGACCTTGGAGAGCCAGTCCCAGACTAGCTTAGATGTTTCCAAAGCACTCACATGGCCGTACTGTCCTTTAGTGAGATGACCATAAATGATGTTCTTGGCAGTGGAGTCCAGTTGAACGAACTTCTTGACATCAGCAGCGGTGACACCTTCACCAGCCTTGGGAACGCCATTCTTGATGACATACCATAGGTCGACATCAATGGCTTCAAGATGCATGCGCATCTTATTCTTCCAGTAGGGATATTCAGTTCCATCGAAGACTGGGCACGCAGCGGAGACTTTGATTATCCCTGCAGTCGACATAGCTAAAACTCCAGGTGGTTAAACCAAATCACACAGAACAAGGGAGTACCTTGCTTTGATACCAATTGAAAGTGCTAGTGGTCGACTAGAGGGGGGGTGAATAGGCGATTTTTATGAAGGTCTTCGAAACATGGAAGTTTCGAAGACAAACGATATTAATAAACCTATTAATTACCATGCAGCGGAAGGTACTACACTAAGCAAGCCATAGTCAAGTATTCAATGAAGTGAAAGCACAATGACTAATAGCAGCTAGGCAGTATAGATTAGGTAGGGAGATAGTGTGAAGCCAATCAGAACAAGCAGTCACTCAGTGAAGACAAAAGATAATGCAATCATACAATGACTTCACCAGGGCCAATAGTAGGTAAAGGAAAGGGAAGGATGAAACCAGTGACTCGTTGAAGACAATGATTTGTTGGAGCAGTTCCAGTTGCTGTGACAACTGTACGTCTGGTTAGGGAGGCTGAGATTCAACTCAGAAGACCGCATCTTCACCTTATTCCCCTTGAGCTAAGGACACCCAGTCCTCGCCCAATCACTCTAGTAAGTCTTCAAGGTAGACTCCCAAACCTTCACAGACTTCGTTCACCGGCGATCCACAATGACTCTTGGATGCTCAGCACGCGACGCCTAACCAGCTGGAGGATTCACAGTCCTCAAGTGTAATAAGTCTTCAGATCACATAGACAGGAAGACTTAAGTGATGCCTAACACTCTTTGGCTCTGGGTGTTTAGGGCTTTATCCTCGCAAGGAATTCTCTCTCAAAGGCTTCGAGGTGGGTTGCTCTCAAACGACAAAAGCCTTACACTAACTCTGAGCAGCCGACCGTTTATGGTTGTAGGGGGTGGGCTATTTATAGCCACTAGGCAACCCGACCTGATTTGTCCGAAATGACCCTTGGCCACTAAGGAACTGACACGTGTTCCAACGGTCAGATTTCAAACACACACGACAACTTTAGTTGGGCTACAAGCAAAGTTGACTTACCCAACTCTTAATAAGATTTCCTCTCATAGTCTTCACTCTAAGACATGGGATTTTGGTTAAGCATCACTTCTGTCAGTCTGACTGGTTCTCTTGGACCCCACTTAACAGTACGGTGGTTCCTATGACTCAACAAAGAAAAAACAAAGAACGACGAAACTGCTAAGTCTTCGCGCTCCATAGTCTTCACTCGATGTCTTCTCTTGTCATAGTCTTTAATGTGAATGTCTTCACATACCACCTTTGACTTCAATGTCTTCATACATTTTTAGGGGTCATCTCTGGTAGCAAAACCGAATCAATGAGGGACTTCTACCTGTGTGATCCTGCAATTCTCACAAACACATTAGTCCCTCAACCAGGTTTGTCGTCAATACTCCAAAACCAACTAGGGGTGGCACTAGATGCACTTACAGCTTGTAAACCGTCTGGTTAGGGCGGGTCACCATTGAGTCGCCAAGCTCCAGCCAGGTCATACATCCGGCGGGTTACACCGCGGGGTATATCCCCGACATTAGCCCCCAGTTTAGCTTGGAATTATCCATGGTAAACTTATGCTGCAAACTAAACACAAGAACAAATTTGACAGGTTGTGCCCCGGTTTAAAAGTTCTTGTAAACCGGCACATAAGCATCCTTAATTCCTTTGCAGTTCCTTCTTCTAGAAAATCTAGGTCAATAAGCCAGCTTCATAATCAATTGACGTTGGTTTCTCACATAAATATTGTAAGAAATAATCCACTTGAATCGGCTTTCTAAAGCACCAGCTTAAAAATATTGGTCTTGAAATACTCCTTTGATTTTCAGCCGGCTTGCATATGTAGATCTTGCCAATTTATGATTACCAAAATTGACGGGTTATAAACAGATGATGCCGAGTCATAATTTGTTGTCGACGCCAGGTCATAATTGTTGCAGACACCGGGTCAATCTGGTTTACTCAAAACTGAGAATTTGAAGATTTTTCTCCCTTATATCCATATTACCTGTAGTACCCAAGTCTTGAGTAGAAGAAAGTGATGGCTTAAGACTCACTTCAATATAAATACTGCCACTTTTGAAGAAATCCATGTTGTTCATCTGAATCACTAGTAAAAACTGAATACTCCATATTATGTAGCCCCCAAGTGTCAGGTTGTTATGCTTGCAGCAACGTGGGACTTGTAATTGCCTGATGCTCAAAAAACATCAACCAGTGTAGCCCCCAAGGGCCGGGTCATTATGCAATAATGAGCAGGGAGTTTATGAATATGATCATGCTTCATTAAAAATAACATCATATGATATAACTCCACCATGGGGCTTGAACCCACGTCCACAAGGTTAAGAGCTTTGTGCTTTACCAACCGAGCAGTGGACCCTTGAATATAATGGATTAAGACTTGTGTGCCTTGAATCATTGATAGGAGCAATGGGTAGCCCCCAAGGGCGGGCTCATTATGATGTAATGAGTCGGGTCTTCAATAAGGCCAATAAAAATGACTTTGCATTAGCCCCCAAGTGTTATGGTGCATGATTGTGATGTCTACTACACAACCTTCTTCTTGTAGATGTTATTGGGCCTCCAAGTGCATAGGTTTATAGGACAGTAACGAATTTCCCTCAAGTGGATGACCTAAGGTTTATCAATCCGTAGGAGGCGTAGGATGAAGATGGTCTCTCTCAAGCAACCCTGCAACCAAATAACAAAGAGTCTCTTGTGTCCCCAACACACCCAATACAATGGTACATTGTATAGGTGCACTAGTTTGGCGAAGAGATGGTGATACAAGTGGTATATGGATAGTAGATATGGGTATTTGTAATCTGAAAATATAAAAACAGCAAGGTAACGAATGATAAAAGTGAGCGTAAACGGTATTGCAATGCTAGGAAACAAGGCCTAGGGTTCATACTTTCACTAGTGCAAGTCCTCTCAACAATAATAACATAATTGGATCACATAACTATCCCTCAACATGCAACAAAGAGTCACTCCAAAGTCACTAATAGCGGAGAACGAACGAAGAGATTATGGTAGGGTACGAAACCACCTCAAAGTTATTCTTTCCAATACATCCGTTGGGCTATTCCTATAAGTGTCACAAATAGCCCTAAAGTTCGTACTAGAATGACACCTTAATACAGAAATCAACCAAAACCCTAATGTCACCTAGATACTCCAATATCACCTCAAGTATCCGTGGGTATGAATATACGATATGCATCACACAATCTCAGATTCATCTATTCAACCAACACATAGAACCTCAAAGAGTGCCCCAAAGTTTCTACTGAAGAATCACGATGAAAACATGTGCCAACCCTATGCATAGGTTCATGGGCGGAACCCGCAAGTTGATCACCAAAACATACATCAAGTGAATCACGTGATATCCCATTGTCACCACAGATACGCACGACAAGACATACATCGAGTGTTCTCAAATCTTTAAAGACTCAACCCGATAAGATAACTTCAAAGGGGAAACTCAATTCCTTACAAATGAGTAGAGGGGGAGGAGAAACATAAGATCCAACTATAATAGCAAAGCTCATGATACATCAAGATCGTATCACCTCAAGAACACGAGAGAGAGAGAGAGATCAAACACATAGCTACTGATACATACCCTCAGCCCCGAGGGAGAGCTACTCCCTCCTCGTCATGGAGAGCACCGGGATGATGAAGATGGCCACCGGAGAGGGCTTGCCCGCTCCGGCAGGGTGCCGGAACGGGTCTAGATTGGTTTTCGGTGGCTACGGAGGCTTCTGGCGGCGGAACTCCCGATCTATTGTGCTCCCTGATGTTTTTAGGGTATATGGAGATATATAGGCGGAAGAAGTACATCAGGGGAGACATGAGGGGCCCATGAGGGTGGACGGCGCGCCCAGGGGGGTGGGCGTGTCCCCCTACCTCGTGGCCTCCTCGAAGCTTCCCTTACATGGACTCCAAGTCTTCTGGGCTTCTTCTGATCCAAAAATAAGTTTCGTGAAGTTTCAGGTCAATTGGACTCCGTTTGATTTTCCTTTTCTGCGATATTCTAAAACAAGGAAAAAAAAATTGGCACTAGGCTCTAGGTTAATAGGTTAGTCCCAAAAATCATATAAAATAGCATATAAATGCATATAAAACATCCAAGGTTGATAATATAATAGCATGGAACAATCCAAAATTATAGATACGTTGGAGACGTATCAGCATCCCCAAGCTTAATTCCTGCTCGTCCTCAAGTTGGTAAATGATAAAAACAGAATTTTTGATGTGGAATGCTACCTAACATATTTCTCTAAGTAATTCTTATTTATTATGGCAAGAACATTTCAGATCCATAAGATTCAAGATAGAAGTTTAATATTGACATAAAAATAATAATACTTCAAGCATACTAACAAAGCAATTATGTGTTCTCAAAATAACATGGCCAAAGAAAGCTATCCCTACAAAATCATATAGTCTGGCTATGCTCCATCTTCACCACAAAAAATATTTAAATCATGCACAACCCCGATGACAAGCCAAGCAATTGTTTCATACTTTTAGTGTTCTCAAACTTTTTCAATCTTCATGCAATACATGAGCATGAGCCATGGATATAGCACTATAGGTGGAATAGAATGGTGGTTGTGGAGAAGACAAAAAGAAGAAGATAGTATCACATCAACTAGGCGTATCAACAGGCTATGGAGATGCCCATTAATAGATATCAATGTGAGTGAGTAGGGATTGCCATGGAACGGATGCACTAGAGCTATAAGTGTATGAAAGCTCAACAAAAGAAACTAGTGGGTGTGCATCCAACTTGCTTGCTCACGAAGACCTAAGGCATTTTGAGGAAGCCCATCATTGGAATATACAAGCCAAGTTCTATAATAAAAAAATTCCCACTAGTATATGAAAGTGATATCATAGGAGACTCTCTATCATGAAGATCATGGTGCCACTTTGAAGCACAAGTGTGGTAAAAGGATAGTAGCATTGCCCCTTCTCTCTTTTTCTCTCCCTTTTTTGGGCCTTCTCTTTTTTATGGCCTCTTTTCTCTTATTTTTTTGGGCTTCTTTGGCCTCTTTTATTTATTTATTTTCATCCGGAGTCTCATCCCGACTTATGGGGGGATCATAGTCTCCATCATCCTTTCCTCACTGGGACAATGCTCCAATAATGATGATCATCACACTTTTATTTACTTACAACTCAAGAATTACAACTCGATACTTAGAACAAAATATGACTCTATATGAATGCCTCCGGCGGTGTACCGGGATGTGCAATGACTCATGAGTGACATGTATGAAAGAATTATGAACGGTGGCTTTGCCACAAATACGATGTCAACTACATGATCATGCAAAGCAATATGACAATGATGAAGCGTGTCATAATAACGGAACGGTGGAAAGTTGCATGGCAATATATCTCCGAATGACTGTGGGAATGCCATAATAGGTAGGTATGGTGGCTGTTTTGAGGAAGGTATATGGTGGGTTTAAGGTACCGGCGAAAGTTGTGCGGTACTAGAGAGGCTAGCATGGTGGAAGGGTGAGAGTGCGTATAATCAATGGACTCAACATTAGTCATAAATAACTCACATACTTATTGCAAAAATCTATTAGTTATTTAAACAAAGTACTACGCGCATGCTCCTAGGGGGATAGATTGGTAGGAAAAGACCATCGCTCGTCCTTGACCGCCACTCATAAGGAAGACAATCAATAAATAAATTATGCTCCGACTTCATCACATAAAGGTTCACCATACGTGCATGCTACGGGAATCACAAACTTCAACACAAGCATTTCTCAAATTCACAACTAATCAACTAGCATGACTCTAATATCACCATCTCCATATCTCAAAACAATTATCAAGTATCAAACTTCTCTTAGTATTCAATGCACTTTATATGAAAGTTTTTATTATATCCCTCTTGGATGCCCATCATATTAGGACTAAATTCATAACCAAAACAAACTACCATGCTGCTTAGAGACTCTCAAAATGGTATATGTGAAGCAAGAGAGTTCATCTATTTCTTCAGAATAAAACCACCACCATGCTCTAAAAGATATAAGTGAAGCACTAGAGCAAATGACAAACTACTCCGAAAGATATAAGTGAAGATCAATGAGCAGTTGAATAATTATGCAACTATGTGAAGAATCTCTAAGATTTAAGAATTTCAGATCTTGGTATTTTATTCAAACAGCAAGCAAATCTAAATAAAATAAAATGACGCTCCAAGCAAAACACATGTCAAGTGGCGAATAAAAATATAGCTCCAAGTAAAGTTACCGATGAACGAAGACGAAAGAGGGGATGCCTTCCAGGGCATCCCCAAGCTTAGGCTATTTCCACTCCTTATTCCATAGTCCATCGAATCTTTACCCAAAACTTGAAAACTTCACAACACGAAACTTAACAGAAAACTCGTAAGCTCCGTTAGCGAAAGAAAACAAAACACCACTTCAAGGTAGTTAGCGAAAGAAAACAAAACACCACTTCAAGGTACTGTAATGAACCCATTCTTTATTTATATTGGTGTAATATCTACTGTATTCCAACTTCTCTACGGTTCATACCCTGCGATACTACTCATAGATTCATCAAAATAAGCAAGCAACACATAGAAAACAGAATCTGTCAAAAAAAGAACAGTCTGTAGTAATCTGTAACTAATGCAAACTTTTGGAACCCCAAAAATTCTAAAATAAATTGATTGACGTGAGGAATTTATCTATTAATCATCTGCAAAAATAATTAACTAAATAGCACTCTCCAAATAATAATGGCAGCAATTCTCGTGAGCGCTAAAGTTTCTGTTTTTTACAGGAAGATCAACAAGACTTTCCCCAAGTCTTCCCAAAGGTTCTACTTGGCACAAACACTAATTAAAACAATAAAACCACGTATAAACAGAGTCTAGATAAATTATTTATTACTAAACATTAGCAAAAAGCAAGTAACAAAAATAAACTTGGGTTGCCTCCCAACAAGCGCTATCGTTTAACGCCCCTAGCCAGGCATGATGATTTCAATGATGCTCACATAAAAGATAAGAATTGAAACATAAAGAGAGCATCATGAAGAATATTAATAGCACATTTAAGCCTAACCCACTTCCTATGCATAGGGATTTTGTGAGCAAACAACTTGTGGGAGCAATAATCAACTAGCGTAGGAAGGTAAAACAAGCATAACTTCAAAACTTTAAGCACATAGAGAGGAAACTTGATATTATTGCAATTCCTACAAGCATATATTCCTCCCTCATAATAATTTTCAGTGGCATCATGAATGAATTCAAGAATATAACCAGCACCTAAAGCATTCTTTTCATGATCTACAAGCATAGAAAATTTACTACTCTCCACATAAGCAAATCTATTCTCATCAATAGTAGTGGGAGAAAACTCAGCGAAATGATTATCATGTGAGGCATAATCCAATTGAAAACTAAAATCATAATGACAAGTTTCATGGTTATCATTATTTTTAATAGCATACAAGTCATCACAATAATCATCATATATAGCAAGTTTGTTCTCATAATCAATTGGAACCTCTTCCGAAATAGTGGAATCATTACTAAATAAAGTCAAGACCTCTCCAAATCCACTTTCATCAATATAATCATCATAAATAGGAGGCATGCTTTCATCATAATAAATTTGCTCATTAAAGCTTGGGGGACAAAAAATATCATCTTCATCAAACATAGCTTCCCCAAGTTTGAGGCTTTGCATATCATTAGCATCATGGATATTCAAGAAATTCATACTAACAACATTGCAATCATGCTCATCATTCAAATTTTAGTGCCAAACATTCTAATGCATTCTTCTTCTAGCACTTGAGCACAATTATCGGAATCCTTATTCTCACGAAAGACATTAAAAAGATGAAGCATATGAGGCATCCTTAATTCCATTTTTTATAGTTTTCTTTTATAAACTAAACAAGTGATAAAACAAGAAACTAAAAGACTCGATTGCAAGATATAAAGATATACCTTCAAGCACTCACCTCCCCGACAATGGCGCCAGAAAAGAGCTTTATGTCTACTACACAACCTTCTTCTTGTAGACGTTGTTGGTCCTCCAAGTGCAGAGGTTTGTAGGACAGTAGCAAATTTCCCTCAAGTGGATGACCTAAGGTTTATCAATCCGTAGGAGGCGTAGGATGAAGATGGTCTCTCTCAAGCAACCCTGCAACCAAATAACAAAGAGTCTCTTGTGTCCCCAACACACCCAATACAATGGTAAATTGTATAGGTGCACTAGTTCGGCGAAGAGATGGTGATACAGGTGGTATATGGATAGTAGATATGGGTATTTGTAATCTGAAAATATAAAAACAGCAAGGTAATGAATGATAAAAGTGAGCATAAACGGTATTGCAATGCTAGGAAACAAGGCCTAGGATTCATAATTTCACTAGTGCAAGTCCTCTCAACAATAATAACATAATTTTATCACATAACTATCTCTCAACATGCAACAAAGAGTCACTCCAAAGTCACTAATAGCGGAGAACGAACGAAGAGATTATGGTAGGGTACGAAACCACCTCAAAGTTATTCTTTCCAATCAATCTGTTGGGCTATTCCTATAAGTTTCATAAACAGCCCTAGAGTTCGTACTAGAATAACACCTTAAGACACAAATCAACCAAAACCCTAATTTCACCTAGATACTCCAATGTCACCTCAAGTATCCGTGGGTATGATTATACGATATGCATCACACAATCGTAGATTCATCTATTCAACCAACACATAGAACCTCAAAGAGTGACCCGAAGTTTCTACCGGAGAATCACGACGAAAACGTGTGCAAACCCCTATGCATAGGTTCATGGGCGGAACCCGCAAGTTGATCACCAAAACATACATCAAGTGAATCACGTGATATCCCATTGTCACCACAGATACGCACGGCAAGACATACATCAAGTGTTCTCAAATCTTTAAAGACTCAATCCGATAAGATAACTTCAAAGGGGAAACTCAATTAATTACAAGAGAGTAGAGGGGGAGGAGAAACATAAGATCCAACTATAATAGCAAAGCTCGCGATACATCAAGATTGTATCACCTCAAGAACACGCGAGAGAGAGAGGTAGATCAAACACATAGCTACTGGTACATACCCTCAGCCCCGAGGGAGAACTACTCCCTCCTCGTCATGGAGAGCACCGAGATGATGAAGATGGCCACCGGAGAGGGCTTGCCCCCTTCGGCAGGGTGCCGGAATGGGTCTAGATTGGTTTTTGATGGCTACGGAGGCTTCTGGCGGCGGAACTCCCGATCTATTGTGCTCCCTGATGTTTTTAGGGTATATGGAGATATATAGGTGGAAGAAGTACGTCAGGGGAGCCACGAGGGGCCCACGAGGGTGGAGGGTGCGCCCAGGGGGGTGGGCGCGCCCCCCTACCTCATGGCCTCCTCGAAGCTTCCCTTACGTGGACTCCAAGTCTTTTGGGCTTCTTCTGATCCAAAAATAAGTTCCGTGAAGTTTCAGGTCAATTGGACTCTGTTTGATTTTCCTTTTCTGCGATATTCTAAAACAAGGAAAAAATAGAAACTGGCACTGGGCTCTAGGTTAATAGGTTAGTCCCAAAAATCATATAAAATAGCATATAAATTCATATAAAACATCCAAGGTTGATAATATAATAGCATGGAACAATCAAAAATTATAGATACGTTGGAGACGTATCAGCTTGCAGCGACATGAGACTTGCATATTTGATGTAATCCCAACTTGAATAATGTAGCCCCAAGTATCGGGTCGTAAGCCTGCGACTCGGGACTATTCCTTCAATTGTAGAATAAATCATATCCATTGATAAAATAATAGCCATTGCACTAAAGTGACTTTGAAAACCTTAATCATAATACTGGTTATTGATAACCATAATAAAATCCAGCCATGTTGGCTATTTGAAGATTTGAATAATATAATCCAATGATTTATGAGCGCATGATTCCAATGGCACAATCCAAATATATATTGGCGACTTATAGTCCCAAGCCAGGCCGGTTTAATAAACACCGGATAATTTATCATCATACTAGCGACTTATAGTCGAAAGCCGGACCGGGTCAGTAAACGCCAGATTAACATAAACCTCATCAAAATATACCGCCAAAAGAAAGACTTCAAAAGAAAACCATGCAAGAAGCAAGGCTTTTCATGGGCTACCAGGCCACTGAGTTAAACCATTTTACAAAGCCTTATAAGATGGACCTCACATTAACCAATCATCATTTTAACTATGACAAGTTCAGGGTCTGTATAAGATTGACTTGTCAAACATTCGACAGGTCTTGCCAGGATTACCTGGGCGGAGTGACTTACTTAAAAAGGCAGGATAACCCGGGGTTTTAGGTGAATACACCTGGCTTCCAAGCCTGGCTTTTATAGCCTATTACAAGGTTATAGACTCTTTGTTCTTGTAGAACAAAAGATCCCCCAAGAAATATTTTGAGCTGTGCTCAGGGCGAACCTATGTTTGAGTTGTGCTTTTGCAACAGACTCTCTTTGGTCCCTTTAACTTTTCCGAGAACTCGAACTTTGCGAGAAATATTTCTTCTTGAACCAGTTCTTAAACCGGATATTGAGAGCTTCAAAGCTTTGTGGGAGACATCTTTCCCTTGAACCGGATTTTAAACTGGAATCTTCATTTTCAGCCGGAAATTTTCTGATGACCTTTAAACTCGATCTTGCGAGAGATTAATTCTTTTTGAACCGGAAATTCTTAAACCGGATTTGAGAGCTTCAGAGCTTTGTGGGAGAACAGATTTCCCTTGAACCGGATTTTAAATCGGCATTCTTCATTTTGAACCAGAAACTTTCTGACGGCCTTTAAATTTTCATCAATATGGTAGTAGCCTCCGGGACCGGGTTATTTTCCCTCCAACGTCCTGGGGTTCTTGACTTCACTGAAAACCGGCAACATTTGTTGAGTCATATCATTGTAGCCCCCGAGTCTCAAGGTGACTCGAGGAGTTGGCTTGAGATTCTCCATATTTAACCGTGATATAAACCGGCATAAGTTGTATATCATTGGTGTTGATAGCACGATGTGAATCCACAGAAGGTTGAGGTGACTGCAGCGAGTTATAAATGATCCCGTATGAGCCGTGTCAGCAACTCGACCAATGGTTCCTTCCAACTGGCTATTTGAAGTTAACCAAACTGTAGTGGTGGCGACTTGTGCGCCTGCCCATTGGGCCACCCAGTGCAGACGTCGGTTGATACTATATGATAATTTGCCTCCATTTTGTTGAAAGAAAACTGGGCTACCCAAGCTGTGACTTTCTCATACTCAATAAAGAACTCATGCAGACATGTGCGGCCCGGTATGTTGATGTAGACCAGGCCACGAGAGACGGACAACAAAGATGACCGCAACATTAGAGGCAGCTCGGACAGATGAGTCGGCCGCGGCATTGTAAGCCAGTGCAGACGGGGAAAGTCGGCACCAGTGTTGTAAACCGGCATGGACGGGCGAGTTAATCGCGGGGGTAGTAACCCGCGCGAACGGGCGAGTTAACGTAGACCGGGTTCACAGAGGCGGCGACTTATGTACGTCCGCACACTCCATAGATACGGAATGATACCATCTTTACAATGAATCATCATCCTGCAAAAAATATATATTGCCGACCAGAGTAATTGTTTCTTTGACAAAAACAATATGTGCCAAAAATAAACCTTAGATGGATACCACCTGACTCGTCCAGACAGTAAATGAGTCGGCTGCGGCGTTGCCAGCCGGTGCGGACGGGGAAAATCGTCCTCCGCATTGTAAGCCGGTGCGGACGTGTGAACCGATCGCGAAGGCGGACGGGCGAGTCGTCCGTGGCGCTGTAAGGCGGCGCAGACGGGCGAGTCGGCCGACGCGTTGGTGAAAAACGGATCGCGACACGCCTGTCCGTGAAGCCGCGCGGCACAGCGGAACGTGCATCCGTGGTATAAAACCACCCCTTTTTCTTTCAATACTCTCCCTGCGTAAAAATATTACAACTCAGAGTAATTGTTGTCGGATGAATTAACATGTACTGATAAAATACATAGGAAAAATAACACCTGATATTTTTTGCCGGATGCTGGCGCAGGATAATGCATAGTTCTACTCTTGTTTTTGACAGAAGAGTTGATTGGTTCTCTGTCTTCTTGTGCCTGAGGTTTCCATGTGACCTTCTCCTCCTTTTTTTAAACAAGACCAAAACGGTGCACACAGTGTCCCTCGAGCAGAGTTTCTCTTTTTTAACCAGCAGAGGCGATCCCAAAAGCAATCCTGACCGTTTCGACGAGACGAACAACTTTCATGTTGAATGTTTTTTGATCAAAGGTCATCTTGAAGGTCAAATCAGTCGCACAAAACAGACTATTCCCTCGCGCTACCCATCAGACATGTGTCTGGTGGGGTGCGCCACATCTCGCCTCGTGACAGGGCTGCACTCCGATTGCTCTAACCTTTGCATACGAACTCGGATTTGGACGATTTTTATATCAAAATCGATCGTTTCAATGAGACGAAGACAACCCTGTAGATCATTTTTCCATTTGATGTCGTCTTGGGGGCTTAATCGGCCAAATTGTACTCTGAATATAAGATCTTAGTACTTTGAGCATAGTTTCGGCCTTCGAGATGAACTCGGACGGTGATGACCCAAACTTCAAAGATGTTCATATCAACAATACGGAACTCTTTCATGTAGATCACTTCTCCATTTGAGGCCATCTTAAATAAGTTCTTGACCGTGACAAAATCTGGTGTCAACACATGCCACACTGTTTTTCGGCAAAACTTGGATGGCGAAAAATAATTTGCCCAGAGTTTGTTCTAAGGATGATGCCAATACTCCATCGTCCATTTATATGTGCTTAGGGCGATAATTATATATCGGCCATGTCTTTTCTTAGGGTGATAGTTATATATCGACCACTTTGATTAGCAACAAAATACAGCTAATCGAATGTATGTTGATGAGGTAAAACCCTTGCATGTTGTAAGAAGTTATATTGCGTCCATGGATCAAAATAAGTCCATGGAGGGTAACCAGTCATACCTGAGGATGAATTCCATGTCATCGACATCAATGGCATAGTTGGAAAATGTGGATAATGTGCGCACCGAAGACGTTGAAACCTTCGGCTTGGTCATTCATAATTTTCACTCTTTTCCTTCTTTACCTTTGTCGCACTTCTTGCAATGGAACCTTGCACATCACTCTTGTTTTGATTATTTCCTTTGGGAACCCATGCCATGTTTCTCTTTTCGAGCTCTTGTGCACTAAGTTTTTGTAATTTCTTTTTTTGCCAATACGATAAGCCAAGTGAGCGCCCCGGCTGTGATTTTGTTTGAACTAATGACAATTCTTGTTTTACCTTGTGCACTTTCAACTTCTTCTCTTCAGAGTTGGCACTTTGATTCTCGACAATTGATTGCTTCATCTCATTGCCTTTAGTAGCCAATGTTAACACTTTAATTGGCTCTTTATCCTTTAAGATCAAATCTGAATTGGCACTCTTGCGACCATCTTTTTTAACTCGATATACTTGTTTGCTCACCTCTTCCTTCTTTCTTGAGATCCGGACCAATTCTTTCTTATTGAAATGGTCTTGAACATATGACAGCTCACTGAACGTTGATATTCTTGAAGCTACATAATAATGGTGAGATGGTCTAAAATATGATGGAGAATGTGCCGTTGTATCGTACCTGTCCCATGATGAATATCGATCTACATGAGCATAGGGAGGCATCCACATCATCACAATTGGCGACCAAAAATAAGGATATGAACATGTTGCATTAAAATTCTTTTCTTGTCAATACCGATACTTGGATTTGCGCCTAGGGGTGATCTTGATGCTTTTGCATTACTCGGTCGATAAGCACCATTCTCTTCACTTTTATTTTGATATTTATCTAATAACTGTGCAAAAGTGACCTTGGATTTCTTTTGCTTGTGCTTATTGCGGCCTTTATCTCCTTTTGTTTTGCTTGCATTGATCTTTGGATTGCTTTGTTGCCCCCCAGTCCTTGGGGTCTTCATTGTATCTTCGATAGAACTCATGCCTTCAAGAATATTTTCATTGTGCTCTTGAACAACTTCTTTACTTTAAAGCTTGTTCCCATCATCCACTGTGATTTCCTTCTCATCATTTAATGAATCAGCTTGAAGAAGCCGATACAAAAACTTTTTGCCATCAGGACCAATCGAAATAGACCGGTCATCCTTTGGTGTCTCAACAAATCTCAATCGTCCTTTATCAATGGCTGATTTGACTACTTGACGAAACATATTGCAATCCTTAAAAATTATGTTTGAACGAATGATGCAACCTACAATACATTCGTCCTTGAATTGATGGCTTGACATGGTGATCAAGAATTTTTATGTAATTATTTTTCAGCAAAAAATCAAATATTTGATCACACATGCTTGAATTGAAGGTAAACTCTTTATTCTTTAGCCGATCTTGCTATGAGAATGTCTTTGAAGTTAAGCAAACGAATGGTTTAGATTTTGCATTACCCCATTTGGCTATGCGTTGTGTTTTGCACTCTATCTCCGATGTCTTTGAAAAGGAAATTATACCATCATCGGTTTTCTCAACACAGTATAACCTTGGCTTTAAATTTCTGAAATCAAAGTAGTTAGAACATACATGTCTCAATTGAGGCCATGCATAAGCCAAGTATGAAGCAAGCAAAGCTACCCAATTAGATATGAATTTTAAAAAAATCAATGGGAAAAACTTTGGCTGCAATAATAAATCATTATCAGTCTTTGTAAATGGCATAATAGGTTGACCGAGATGTTCCATAACAATTTTATTGCTAAGAAGTAAATTACCCTTCTTCATTGGTCTTTCAAAATTACTTATGAGAATTTTTCTTATAGAAGCATCAACAATAAAGTTGTAACCAAATCGGAAGATAGGTAAATCACTTGCTAGACATACCTTTTCTAACACTTTGGGAAAGCATGATGGTTGCGTTACTTGAACGATATGTTGTTCCTCTTTCGAATTGCTCTCCAACACCTTGTTGTCCTCTTTTTCTAGAACAGATTCGGCATATGTAATATTTGATTCGGTCTTTTCAATAACCGAATGAACTTTGTTATCCCAATCACCACTCCTTTTGATAATTCTATCCACACTCAATGCTTTATCTTTTTGACATAATGTAGCTTGTATTGCAGCAGAACTAATAGGTTCCCCTCTTTCATTAATTCATTTAGAACAACATTTCACTTGTCCCAAAAAGATGTAAGATTTTTCTTAATGACCCAATCTGGATAGAATTGCCCCCCGACACTTTTAGACTCTTTTGGTAACAAGATGTCGCCGAAATTCTGTAATTGTGGAGGGGAAACATTGTATGCGATGGTACTAGGTGAAGGCACATGTGATCCTATAGAATTTTCAGTTATTCGGCTATTAGCGTGAAGGTGCAAAGCCGAATTATGAATACCTATAGTTGCATATGATGCCAAAACATTAGAAGCATGAGGTGTAGCATATGATGGGTAATTGGCCAGATAACTAGTAGTATCATGGCCAATTCCTCTATCCACCAGCATGTTTGGATTAACATATTGCAAGCTAGTTGCCGATGAATAAAAAGGAGAAACACTTTGTTGCATACTATCAGAAGTTCCCGTGTGAGGTGTTTCAACTTGATTAACTGAACTCATCATGTTGTTCATCGGCATATGCATTTCTGGGGTTGCCGATGCATGGGAGTTGGAATACATATGTTGCATGTTGCTAAAATTATATGAAGCTGAAGCATGAAGATTATTCTGAATCGGCTGTTGAGCATAACAAGATGCTTGATTTATAAAACTAGGGCTAGCCGCCACATTATGCTGATTAAACGATCTAGCAACAACATATGCATTATTTGCATCTACATAACTGAATTGGGTATTCATATTACCTTTGTAGATTGCAAACCCTAGATGACGCTCTCTTCGTAGCAAGAACGGGCTGGAGACCGTTCAAAGCTTCATCCCCAGCGGAGGCGCAAAAAATTGTGTTCGCACATGAACACGTCACCATGTACCCTCGACGCCGGGGGTGATGCACCGCATCTCACGTCGAAGGAGACCCGGCCGGAAGCGCGGTACGCAGGCAATCCGATGGGTGCTTTTGAAGACCCGAAACCCCACACGCCCGGGAGGGACCCCGTCAGGGCGCGCAGTGGCTATGGTCTTCCCTAGGTCGACCTGATCACCCCTAGGGCCTCGAGGTTCGTCGCCCTGCAACAAGAAGAACAGACGAAGAACGAGGAAGAAGAACTAGGATTAAGGAGAAAAGATAAAAGATAAAAAGTGGTAGATGAATTGATCGATTGTGTGTTGTTCAATCGGTCGTCACTCCTTAGATATATAAGAGGCAGCTGGACTTCCCATGCAAAGAAAAGTCTTAGATTCACGTCCAAAACCCTAGTCAAATTCGGATTGGTTTTGTCTGAACTTTCCAAAACTGTTCGGTTTAAACTGGCTGCACCATGCGGATCTTTTTTGTGGTGGTAAACGATCTCAGATGGAAATGATCCCAAAAGCAACCTTGACTGTTTTGATGAGACGAACAACTTTCATGTTGAACGTTTTTTGATCAGAGATAATCTTGAGGGTCAAATCGGTCACGCAAAACAGGCTATTCCCTCGCGCTACCCATCAGACATGTGTCTGGTGGGGCGCGCCACATGTCGCCTCGTGACAGGGCTGCACTCCGATTGCTCTAACTTTTGGATACGAACTCGGATTTGGACGATTTTTATATCAAAATCGATCATTCGACGAGATGAAGACAACCCGTGTAGACCATTTTTCCATTTGAGGTCGTTTTGGGGGCTTAATTGGCCAAACTATACTCTGAATATAAGATCTTAGTACTTTGAGCATAGTTTCCGCCTTCGAGATGAAATCAGACGGTGATGACCCAAACTTCAAAGATGTTCATATCATCAATACGGAATTCTTTCATGTAGATCACTTCTCCATTTGAGTCCATCTTAAATAAGTTCTTGACCGTGCCAAAATCTAGTGTCAACAGTATGGTCTGATGACAGATTTAAGTCATGTTCATCGTGGTGACGGGGAGCGACTGCCGTGGTCTCGAATCCGTCGAAGATCAAGTCTCCGCGGATATCCGCGACATAGTTAAGTTCCCGAATCTGACCTGACGGCCAGGAGCATAGCTATCGATCTGCTCTAGATGGCCAAGCGAGTTGGCCTGCAGTGCGAAGCCGCCAAACACGATGATCTGTCCGGGGAGGAAGACTTCCCGTTGAATAGCATTGTTGTAGATGATTGAAGGAGCCATCAAACCTTTAGAGGACAGCATAGTGGAACTCTCAATGAAAGCACCAATGTCAGTGTCAAAACCGGCAGATCTCGGGTAGGGGTCCCGAACTGTGCGTCTAAGGTCGATAGTAACAGGAGATAGGGGACTTAATGTTTACCCAGGTTCGGACCCTCTCTATCGAGGTAATACCCTACGTCCTGCTTGATTGATCTTGATGAATATGAGTATTACAAGAGTTGATCTACCACGAGATCGTAATGGCTAAAACCCTGGAAGTCTAGCCTGTATGACTATGATTATAAATCCTGGCCTCTACGGACCTACCCCTCCGGTTTATATAGACACCGGAGGGATCTAGGGTTACATAAGATCGGTTACAGAGAAAGGAATCTTCATATTTGGACGCCAAGCTTACCTTCCACGCCAAGGAGAGTCCCATCCGGACACGGGAGAGAGTCTTCGGTCTTGTATCTTCATAGCCCACTAGTCCGGCCCATGTCCAACAGGCCGGACGCTCGAGGACCCCTTAGTCCAGGACTCCCTCAGGTGGCTCTCTGATATATTGGGAATATTTGAGAATTTATAGTGCTAGAATTAGGTTAGGAGGGGCCCACAATCCTGGGGGCACCCCTCCCCCCGGGGCGCGCCTGGCAGGCTTATAGCTGCCTCGTGGCACTTTAGGTCTTTTCCCGAAGCTTCTAGGGTCTCTTCTAGTGCAGAAAAAATCATCAAAAAGTTTCGTAGCACTTGGACTCCCTTTGGTACTGATTTTACGGAAAACCAAAAACAAGGAAAAAAACAACTAACACTGGGCACTAGGTTAATTAACATGTTAGTTCCAAAAAATGATATATAATTGCATAATAAGCATCCAAGATTGATATATAATAGCATGGAACAATGAAAAATTATAGATACATTGGAGACTTATCATGAACCCATTCATATTTTATTATTGAATAATACCTACTATATTCCAACTTCTCAATGGCTTGTACCCCCGGATACAATGCATAGATTCATCAAAAAAACAAACTATGCAACGGAAATAGAATCTGTCTAAAACAGAACGGTCTGTAAAGATCTGAACAATGACTATACTTATGTAACTCTAAAAATTCTGAAAAATTAGGATAATGTGAGAAATTTACATCTCAATCATGTGTAAAATATGCAGGTCAAAAGCGTGTTCCAATGATTTTTAGATTTTTTTGGACTGAGTGCAAAAGTTTCTATTTTTTCACAGAATCAAATCAAGTATCAACCAAATCATCTCAAAGGCTTTACTTGGCACAACACGAATTAAAACACAAAAACATAATCATAACAAAGTAGCATAATTGTGTGAACACTCAAGAACAAAAAGGGAAAACAAAGATAACTATTTGGTTGCCTCCCAACAAGCGTTATTGTTTTATGCCCCTAGCTAGGCGTAAGGCAATGTTTTAAGTGTTATCATCTTTCGTTCCCAATTCATCAATCATACACAACCACGCTTCTAAGGAGGCTTCATTAGATCAATGAAGTCGGGGTGAACACTAATCATTTTAAGATCTTCACTTCCACTACTAGATGTGGCACCCTAGTTCTTAGGAACATACATAAACTGCAAATTCTTGCTAGTAGGAGTCCTAATATTTTTAACAGAAGAAAAAATGGAACCCAAATTATTAATAACTTCTTTCAACTTATCAATTCTAGTGAGACTTCGTTCCATCCTCCCATTAGTTACCGGTTCCTTATCTTTTAGCACTTTCAAAGTAGTTCCTACCTTTGATCCAAATTGAGTAATATGATTATGAATATTTTTATCTAGATTCTCAATATGTTCTATGGTAGGCATTTAATTTTCAATAATTTCTAGCATTTGCATAAAGTTCACCGTTTCATTAATAGTGATAGGTGGTGATCCCAGTAAATTTCCCATAGCATTGAATGCATCCATAGGGTGACTAATCAAGAAATTTCCTCCGGATAGTGTCGAGCACAAATCTATACCAAGTAGTGACAACCACATAAAATTGTGAAGAAGAACAATAGTAGATTGCTTACGAGTTGATCTATTTTGAGCATCGCAAATTCTATACAAGGCATCTTTTGAATTATCTCATCTCCTTTGTTTAAAATTGAGCACTTCATTTTTAGGGGTACATGTTACAAAGAAGAACTAGCCATAGTGGTAAAGCAAGCAAGCAAGTGAAAATATTTTTGTGTTTTTGTAAAAAAAATTAGGAGTGGGGGAGATGAAAATGACAGAAAAAGGCAAAAAAAAGGCAAATAAAAGTAAGAGCAAGTAGATGATAGTTTATGCGAAGGTACTTTATAGGTTTTGGTGATGTCTCCTTGACAACGACGCTACAAATTCTTCCTGCTACTTCTGATCTAAGTTGGGATTTCCTCGAAGAGGAAATGATGAAGTAGTAAAGTAGATATAAGTATTTCCCTTAGTTAAGAACCAAGGTTATCAATCCAATAGGAGAACCACACAGAACCTCATTAGCAGCACCTACACACACAAAAGCAAATACTTGCACCCAACACGATCAAGGGGGCTGTGAATCCCCTTGGCGGTTTTTTGCAAGGATCAAATCTCATAGTTGTAGACAGATAAAATAAAATAAGATAGAAAAAGTGCAACAAGGTATTTTTGGATTTTATATATGATAAAAGTAGACCCGACAACCATAGCTTTCACTAGAGGCTTGTCTCTCGAACACGTAGCATACGGTGGGTGAGGGAGTCCTGGATTAGGGGGTGTTCGGATAGCCAGACTATACCTTCAGCCAGACTCCTGGACTATGAAGATACAAGATTGAAGACTTCATCCCGTGTCCGGGAGGGACTTTCCTTGGCGTGGAAGGCAAGCTTGGCGATACGGATATGCAGATCTCCTACCATTGTAACCGACTCTATGTAACCCTAACCCTACCCAGTGTCTATATAAACCGGAGGGTTTTAATCCGTAGGACAACATACACATCGACAATCATACCATAGGCTAGCTTCTAGGGTTTAGCCTCCTCGATCTCATGGTAGATCTACTCTTGTACTACCCATATCATTAATATTAATCAAGCAGGACATAGGGTTTTACCTCCATCGAGAGGGCCCGAACCTGGGTAAAACTTCGTGTCCCTTGTCTCCTGTTACCATCCGGCCTAGACGCACAGTTCGGGACCCCCTACCCGAGATCCGCCGGTTTTGACACCGACATTGGTGCTTTCATTGAGAGTTCCTCTGTGTCGTCGCCGTCAGGCTTGATGGCCCCTGCGATCATCAATAGCGATGCAGTCCAGGGTGAGACCTTCCTCCCCAAACAGATCTTTGTCTTCGGCGGCTTTGCACTGCGGGCCAATTCACTTGGCCGTCTAGAGCAGATCGAAAGCTACGCCCCTGGCCGTCAGGTCAGATTTGGAAGTTTAAACTACACGACTGACATCCGTGGGGACTTGATCTTCGATGGACTCGAGCCACTGCCGAGCGCGCCGCACTGTCCCGACGAGCATGATCTAGCTCTACCACCGAACAGTGCCCTGGAGGCCGCACCCGCGTCAGCTTCGACCCTTAATTCGGAGCCAACTGTGTCGATCGAGGATGGGCGGTCGGACGCCACCTCGGGGGCTGCGATCCCAACGGCGATTGAGCCGAACGCCAGCCCCGTACTCTGCGAGACTCGTGACTCCAAGGAGCCGGACTCCTCTCCGGACTCCGAACCCTCTACGCCCCTGCCGATCGAATCCGATAGGGCGCCGATCATGGAGTTTACTGCCACGGACATCTTTCAGCACTCGCCTTTCAGCGATATCCTTAAGACACTGAAGTCTCTCTCTCTTTATCAGGAGAGCCCTGGCCGGACAACGGTCAGCAAGGTTGGGGTATGGACGATGAAGAAATTCAAAGCCCACCCACCACCCACTTTGTAGCCACTGTCGACGATTTAACTGACATGCTCAACTTCGACTCCGAAGACATCGACGGTATGGATGCCGATGAAGGAGACGATGAAGAACCAGTGCCTATTGGGCCCTGGAACGCCACCTCGTCATATGACGTATACATGGTTGACGCACCAGAAGATGACGACGAGGAGCAGAAGGACGCACCGAAGGTCTGTTCCCTCGAAAAGCAGTCAAAGCAGCGACGCAAGCGCCGCCCCAAATACTGCCTCGATAGAAATAGCGATCACGCAGACCCAGCGCTGGAGCAGGGCGAACCGCTGCCGGACAACGGCAATCCGGATAATCAAACCGAACAAACAAATCCTATCAAGGATAATGGTCCGGACGACATAACGCCGGACAAACACCCGGAGCAACAGACTGCCCGTAAAAGGCTTGTTGCCACTGCAAGGAGCCTGAAAAAGAAGAAACAAAGGCTCAAGGCCACGCAAGACACACTCTAATTCAGATGGAGTAAAATACTCAGCACTGTAGCAAGGTACGACGACAATCGCCCTTCCAAAAGCTACCCAAAGCAGAAGCTGCTACCCGAATTCGATGAGGCCTCAGAACCCCTACAACCAAATATCAAAGCAGCCACCTGGTCGGATAGACGACCCCTCTACCAACACAGAGCGGCATACAATGCCGCTCACAATACAATATGCGACCCATGCGAGGGCCCGCACCCAAAGGACAGCGCAACAAGATCCATCTATGGACCATGCAAGCGCGCCCAGCATACAATGCAACACAACAAACATCCGAACAACATGGTACACCCAGCTACGGGGGTGCCGCACACCCCCTATTTTTCATCGATGAGGTCCTGGACCATGAATTTCTAGAGGGATTCAAGCCCATAAACATAGAGGCATATGACAGAACAACAGACCCTGGGGTCCGGATTGAGGACTACATCCTTCACATCCATATGGCTCGAGGAGATGATCTCCACGCCATCAAGTACTTACCCCTCAAGCTCAAAGGGCCAGCTCGTCACTGGCTCAAAGGCCTCCCCGAAAGCTCCATTGGAAGTTGGGAAGAGCTCGAAGAGGCCTTTCGGGCAAATTTTCAAGGGACTTATGTCGGCCCGAAAGCTTTGGAACAGGTTTCTTACTAAAAAGAACCAGATTGTCGACTATCCGGACGCCGAAGCCTTGGCAGCTTTCAAGCATAGTGTCCATGACGAATGGCTCGCCAGACACCTCAGCCAAAATAAGCCGAGAACGATGGCCGCATTAACAAACCTCATGACCCGCTTTTGCGCGGGTGAGGACAGCTGGCTAGCCAGACGTAGCACCAGCAACCCCAGTACATCTGAAGTTAGAGATGGAAACGGGAAATCACGGCGCAATAGCAATAACAAACGCCGGAATAAAGAAGACAGCATGAAGGGCACGTCGGTCAATGCCGGATTCAAAAGCTCTCGGCCAGGTCAAAGGCCACCCCCCTAAAGGCACCAGGGATGAACTGTCCAGCCTCAACAAAATTCTGGACCAAGTATGTCAGATCCATAGTACCCCTGGTAAACCTGCTAATCATACCCACAAAGAATGTTGGGTCTTCAAGAAGTCCGACAAGCTCAACGCCGTACACAAGGGGGAGGATACACCAAGTGAAGACGAGGACGAGCCCCCCAAGCAAGACACTGGGGAACAAAAGAAATTTCCACCAAAAGTCAAAATAGTAAACATGTTACACGTAATCAAGGAAAAAAACAATGCAGCACTCCTAGGAAAGTATACCCAAGTGCCTATCACCATGAAGTCCTGCAACTGGACATCTCAACCGATCACTTTCGACCATTGCGATTACTCAGCAGGTATCTGACACGCAGGATGGGCTGCCCTGGTATTAGAACCAGTAATTGGCGGATATCACTTCACAAGGGTCTTGATGGACGGCGGCAGTAGCCTAAACCTAATATATCAGGATACAATCCGCGGGATGGGGCTAGACCCAACACAAATTCGCCATAGCAATACTACCTTTACAGGAGTAACGCTAGGCCCAGGGGCTCGCTATACGGGCTCCCTCCTACTACAAGTTACATTCGGCTCCCCCGATAACTTCCGTCGCGAGCATTTAACTTTCCACATTGCTCCGTTTCAAAGTGGCTATCAAGCACTGCTCGGACGCGAAGCTTTCGCTCTCTTTAATGCAATACCACACTAAGCCTCCCTCACACTCAAGATGCCCGGTCCACGTGGCATCATTACAGTGCATGGAAATATCAAGCGATCTCTGCGCGCCGAAGAGAGTGAGGCTGCCTTGGCAGCCACACGCTAAAGGCGCCCGGACCAGAAAGCGTCCAATAGGTCGTCAAGACCTTAGACACAACTAATCGAGTCCGGCGCCGCTACTTATACCAAACAAATGGTCACACCCCTATTTGTCAAGACAAGGGGCTCAAAGCGCAGACAAGTGGCAATTTCTTCTCATCTTGAATTATGCATGGTTTCTTTAAACTATCTTTTTGCACGACAACTTTTTCACCTAAATTCCTCTCTTTTACAGATGATCACCATGCTACACCCGTCTAGGATACGGCACAACGGAGACACATGCGCAGACGTGCAGCAGGGACCCGTTCCAAGGATTCTTTTTAGATTAAGACCCTATGTAAACCTTTTTTACTGTCCCTTGTTGATACATATCCATTGAAGGATGCTGACGTCTTGGCATGTGGCCACGCCAGAACAATGCACGTACCTGGACAGAAAGGGCTTCTTACAAAGGCCATTATTTAGGCCCGATTTATACCACTAGGACCGAATACCTTAGGGAGTGTTCGGCATCGCGAGTTCGGCCTTATATGCATCAGCTCCAAATCATTGTCTTTGGTCAAATGTTGGGTTTGCCTGGCTCCTGTGTTTTGGTGCCTTACGTTCCGCTTTACCTGCTAAGGTAGCACCAGGAGAACTATTGCGATTGTGCCCTGGTTCATTCGGACGAGCACCTCAGTAGAGAAAGCCGAAAACTGACTGCCATGATATAGCGTGAGACTGGTCAACCACTCGATGACCTGTCGGAATGTTAGAATTCCTCCGCCTTGACGAAGGGCCATTTTCCAGCCAGGCATGTACGCACCCCAGTATCGAGAGAGTGGGGAGCCACCAGGGGCTATCTAGTTGCCCCATTGTCAAACTCCTATGGCTAAGTGAAAGTGCTAAAGCATTATAGTCCGGTTGCCTCGCTCGCTCCGCTATCACCTCCTTAATAGGACCAAGACATTGGGTTAAGTGTGAACGCGTGTTTTTGCGAGAACCTCCGCATTATATGCGTGAGGGTTGAAGCCGACGGCTGCAATCTTTTAGGTTATACACATGTATACATAAACGGCCGCCCAGGAGGCATCATATTACTTTCAGGCAAAAGTATAAAAATAGCCTTATAAAAATTTACACAAGCATTTAGCTTACAATGAGATTACATATCACTCAAACATAATAGTTTTTGAGCATTGGGTCTCTATCAAACGAGCACCCTCAAGAACTTCTTCAAAGTAGTGCTCAGCAGCCCTTCGACCTATAGCCGAGTCCCGCGCTGCAACAGTGGTAGCATCCATCTCCGCCCAGTATGCTTTAACACGGTCAAAGGTCATCCGTGCGCCTTCTATGCATGCCGACCTCTTCATCGCATTAATGTGCGGCACCATGTCAAGGACCTGCTGCACCAAGCTGAAATAGCTGTTTGGTTTTTGCCTTCCCGGCCATAGCTGATCGACAACAAACCTCATAGAGAGCCCGAACAACCTATTTAGTTCGGCCCATTCAACTAATTGGTCAGTCAATGAAAGTGGACGCTCGGGAGAATGGAATTGCCTCCAAAATAGCTGGTCTACTCCACGGTCCGTCTGACCCCGGAAGTACTTGGCCGCATTGGCAGCGCTCGCCGCCAAGTCCATATACGCATCCTCCAAACTCCACATCCGATCCAGAGGGGCATACCGTGGATCCCCGAATTTCCTCCGCAACATAAAGGATTTCCCAGCTACAATATCCCCGGCTTCCCGCAGCTCCTCCTTCTTTGCCCTCATAGCAGAGCGGAGATCCTTTTTCATCGCAGCAGCCTTCTCAAGGTCCGATGATTTCGCTTGGTTTTCCTTTTCAAGAACCCGGCACCGGTCGGCGGCAGCTTTTAATTCCACAGCCATGTTGGCCATCTTGTCTCGGGTCTCGCCATGCGCGGCCTTCTCGGCTTGCAACTCTTCGGCCACCTTCACAGCAGCCGCATTACCTAACCTTGCTTGTTCCTTGGCTCGGGCAAGTTCTGCCCGCAAGGCTTCAACAGTGGCAGCTCCATCTGCAGTCACAACATATTTAAGATATTGGCATCATGCTGCTCTTCCTATGTGGCGTTTACCAGATATTGATACTTACCCTATGCCTCGTCAAGCCTTTTGTTAACAAGCTCGATGTCGGCGTCTGCCGCATCCAACTGCCGTTCTAAATGGGCAAACTCGCTAGTCTGGCTAGCCACCGGAGCTTCCATCACCTGCACATAAAGGCAGTATGGTTATTTCCTGGGAATATGATCCTTTGTTCGACGTTGTTCCCAACGACAACCAGAGTCTCAGGGGCTACTATCTACACAGGGCACACCTAACATGTGCAGGGTTATTTTCTCAGATGAAAAATGGCATATCTATACTATTAAAGGTATTTCGGGTCACTTACGACTCGTGGGAGAATTGATCCCCCCGCGGACATTGTGCGGCAACAGCGCCCCCCGAGGTAGGACCCTCTATGGGATACTTCTTCTCCCGTTTGGAAGCTTCGGCTTCCGAATCCCCGGGCGCAGTCCTTTTCCTCTTCTGGTCGCCTTCCCTCATGGAGACGCTCGCTCCCTCGGCTAGGATGGGCAGCGTTGGGGGCCCGCGTCCGCCCGCATTATCCTCCACGGTATCTTCCTTCAAGGGCTCCGGGTAAGGTGCGGTCTGGAGCATCTTTTCCAATATCGGATTTTCCAAACCCTCAGGGAGGGGGGCCGAACACTGAATCAACTTCGCCTTTATTAGCCAGTCCTAGTCAAAAAGCGAACTCGCAGAGATAACTTCGTAACAAATGAGAGATAGTATATTCGGCCGGAACATTCCTTACCTGTTCGGCGGTGCGGTTACTGCTCAGGCCCACGTCCTTGGTGATTTCCGGACACTCTACCTGAGGTCCGAAGAATGACTTGTACATCTCCTCGTGCGTTAGTCGAGAAAATTTTGAATGGCACGCTGTCCCTAGGGATTGAACTCCCACAGGCAAAGAGGCCGGCGTTTGCAAGGCTGGACTTGACGGACCAGCATAACTTGTATTACCGCAACCAAACTAAAATCTCCATTAAAGAGATCTCGAATGCGGCTTTGCAGTATAGGCACATCCTTGGCTGGAACCCAGCTCAGTCCTCTGCTAATCCATGACATCAGTTGTGGTGGAGGGCCCGAGCGGAAAATGGGGGTGGCCGCCCACTTGGCACTTCTAGGAGCCGTGATGTAGAACCACTCTTGTTGCCACAATTCAGACACCTCTGGAATGGAACCTTTGGGCCACGGAGCTCCCGTCATCTTGCGTATTGAGGCACCTCCACACGCCGCCTATTGCCCCTCGATCATCTTTGGCTTTACTTCAAAGGTCTTGAGCCACAGGCCAAAGTGAGGGGTGACCCATAGGAAGGCCTCGCACACGATGATAAATGTCGTGATATGAAGAAAGGAGTCCGGAGCTAGATCATGGAAATCTAGCCCGTAGTAAAACATCAAGCCCCTGACGAATGGATCCAGAGCAAGGCCTAGACCTCGGAGGAAGTGGGAGACGAACACGAAGCTCTCGTTGGGTTCGGGGGAAGGGACGGCCTGCCCCCGGGGAGATAACCGATGCAAGATCTCCGCGGTCAGATATCTGGCCTCCCTCAACTTTTTGATGTCTTCTTCCGTGACGGAGGAGGGCACCCATCGGCCTTGAAGGCTAGATCCGGACATGATTGAAGGTTCGAAGCACCTGACCTAAACTTTGGGCGTTTGAGCTTGAGGCGGGGGAAGGATTCGATTGAGCACGAGAGGGAACAATAAAAGCCTTGTCCCTTTATAAAGAGGGTGGATATCAAGCGTCCTCTCCGTGTCCGTTTGGACTTGCCTATAATCTAGGAGTCCTAGAAGCGGTTGGGTTACCCACGCCCATATTGATGTGAATCTCAGAATAAAAGGGACACGATCTCTGCTTTAACAAGACGTGCCAAGGAAACCGCCTCGCATAACGCGCTGAGGTGGGATAATGAAACGATTCGGATAAAGGATTGGCCGTGGTGTGTCACGCTATGGAATACATCAGCAGATTAGATTGGTGTAAATATTATTCTCTCTATGGCAATATGTGGAAACTTATTTTGCAGAGCGGACACTATCTTTGTGTTCAAAATCTTCTATGAAGTACTTGGAGGAGTAACCCGCCTTGCAATGCCAAAGACAATCTGCGCGCTGGACTCGTCGTCATTGAAGCCTGGTTCAGGGGCTACTGAGGGAGTCCTGGATTAGGGGGTGTTTGGATAGCTGGACTATACCTTCAGCCGGACTCCTGGACTATGAAGATACAAGATTGAAGACTTCGTCCCGTGTCCGGGAGGGACTTTCCTTGGCGTGGAAGTCAAGCTTGGCGATACGGATATGCAGATCTCCTACCATTGTAACCGACTCTATGTAACCCTAACTCTACCCGATGTCTATATAAACCGGAGGGTTTTAGTCCGTAGGACAACATACACATCGACAATCATACCATAGGCTAGCTTCTAGGGTTTAGCCTCCTCGATCTCGTGGTAGATCTACTCTTGTACTACCCATATCATCAATATTAATCAAGCAGGACGTAGGGTTTTACCTCCATCGAGAGGGCCCGAACCTGGGTAAAACTTCGTGTCCCTTGTCTCCTGTTACCATCCGGCCTAGACGCATAGTTCAGGACCCCCTACCCGAGATCCGCCGGTTTTGACACCGACAGTGGGTAAACAAAATTACTGTTGTACAATTGATAGAAAAGCACATAGTTATGACTATATTCAAGGCAATGATCATGTATATAGGCATCACGTCCGAGACAAGTATACCAACTCTGCCTACATCTACTACTATTACTCCACCCACCGACCACTATCCAGCATGAATCTAGAGTATTAAGTATAAAACGAAGTAATGCCTTAAGCAAGATGACATGATGTAGACAAAGTAAAGCCAACCAATATGAATAAACCTCGTCATTTTCCCCTTAATGGAAATAATGCAAATACGTGTCTTGTCCCCTTTTGTCACTGGGATATAGAGCACCGCAAGATTGAACCCATTACAAAGCACCTCTCCCGTTGCAAGATAAATCAATCTAGTTGGCCAAACCAAATGGATAGATCGGAGAGAAACAGAAAGCTATAACAATCATGCATAAATAAGTTCAAAAAAGAATCGAATAATATTCATGTATAATCTGATCATAAACCCACAATTGATCGGATCCCAACAAACACACTGCAAAAAAAGATTGCATCGGATAGAACTCCAAGAAGATCGAGGAGAACATGGTATTGAAGATCAAAGAGAGAGAGAGAGAGAAAGAGAAGAAGCCACCTAGCTACTAGCTATAGACCCATAAATCTATAGTGAACTACTCACGCATCATCGGGAGGCAGCAAGCACGATTTGGAAGCCCTCCGTTATCAATTCCCCCTCCGGCAGTGTACCGGAAAAGCCCTCCAGATGGGATCATGGAAGAATATAGACTTGCGGTGGCGGAAAAGTATTTGGGGTGGCTCTTTGTTGGTTTCCATATTTTAGAGAATTTATAGAGGTGGAATTAGGTTAGATAGAGCAACGAGGGGCCCATAAGGCATCAGGGCGCGCCCTCTTGCCTTGTCGTCTCCTCGTTTGCCTTCTGGTCTCCTCCCAAAGCTTTTAGGGTCTCTCTTGTCTAGAAAAAAATCATCAAAAAGTTTCGTAGCATTTGGACTCCGTTTGGTACTAATTTCCTAGAACACAAGAACATGCAGAAAACACAACAACTAGCACTTGGTACAGGGTTAATAGGTTTGTACCAAAAAATGACATACAGTTGCATATAAAAGATCAAAGATTGATACTATAATAGCATGGAACAATCAAAAATTATAAATACGTTTGAGATAGATCAAGGATAGTAGGACCAAATTGGCTCGCAAGGAGGGTCCTTTTTACAAATTGTGCGCACAAATTGCTCCACTCCAATCTGGGCCATCAATCTCGCATCTGATGGTCCAAATCCATTTTTTATTTTCTCTCACAAGCCCACATTCTATTGTAGTTATCCCCAATTCAAGCAAACATATATTTCGAACTGCACGGCCCTAGAAAGGACACAACAAAAGAGACGCACATACATATTACATTGCATGAGATGAAAATTGTGGGTACATCATGGCTTAGACTAAGTATGAAAGACTAAAATAATCATAACTCAAGAAGCATTTCCATTAAAAAACTGCATCAACTTTGCTAGCTTGCCTCCAGCCTTTGCCTCCAGTTCTAGTGCTTTTTGCTCATCAAGCTTCTTGTAGTGGGAGGTCAAACATAACAAGTATGATTCAGTTAGCATAGGTCCATGCAAGTGTCATGGATTCAAAACTTTCTACGAAGTATAGATGCTTACAAACCGAAGTAGAGGAGTATAGAGATTTTTTTAAGCAGAAGCATAGTTGCTAGCGGTTGCATGCAAGAACGACGACCAAGTTAATTCAAGAAACCCAAGACTGTAAATGAGTATAGAATGGGAGCATGCAAAATGAGTACTTTGAAGTCATGCGTTGTTGAACAAGGCATTGACATAGCCGACCCGCCGCTGTTGTGCATCACTAATCAAGGAATCGACTTGGCCGACCAGCCGGTAACCACGCAAAGCTCAATGGACACCTCCTGGCAGCCTCAGGGGCATCTCGTCGTAGAAGGAGCAGAGATAATTAGTTTGGCGCGCGGTCGCGACCACTGAACAGCCCGCGCGTGCAAGTGGGATCGAGGCAGAATTTAAAGATGCTAATGGAGGCGCACGTCACAGCACCACCCGATCCTGTAGCCTGCTCCATGCCATTGCACCAACCATGGGTATGATCTGCTACTTACGATGGTGCACTGCAAGTGATATTGGTTTCGTCTGACCAACGATCACACCCACCCAACCACGACCACTGCAACTCTCTCTCCATGACCAATCTTTTCTGTTTGCTGGGCCAGAATGGTTAGCAGTAAAATTTATTTAGTAAAAAATGCATGTTATGCACTTATGAGATCTCATTTTCTATCACAACCAAAAAATTTACTCTCAACACACCTAAATTCAATTACTATTTGGCATTCACCACATGTAATGCCTATCTAGCGAGTATTATAGGTTGTGACCATGGACAGCACAAAATAGGGACGTTGTACTGTTTTACCATGGACATGGAAATCTCTCGGTTGTTTAATATAAGGGTGTATACTGTCCTATTAAACATGACTTAATCATGGACTTTAACATGGAAAAAAGTAAGAAATTATATTACATAATATTCAAAGTGTGTGTACCTTGAGAGAATGATTGTCTCTATTCCGGTGTACTGGAATGATTGTCTCTTTTCCGGTGTACTAGAATGATTGTCTCTTTTCCGAGCTAAAGCCCCGTGGGCCTTACCCCTTGGCCCAACTGATACATCCATTTTGCATCATGTTTTCCTATTGTTATTTATAATGTTTTTATGCATAATAATGCTTTATGAAGTAATTCTAATGCATTTTATCTCATAATATGCAAGGTTTACACAAAGAGGGAGAATGCCGGCAGGTGGAATTCTGGACCTAAAAAAGCTACCCTAGAGTTACCTATTCTGCACATCTCTAAATGAGCTGAAAATTTACGGAGAACTGTTTTGGAATATATAAAAATACTGGAGCAAATAACTATCGGAGGGGGCCACCCTGGTAAGCACAAGACACCGGGGCGTGCCCGGGCCCCCAAGCACTCCCTGGTGGGTTGTGCCCTCCTCGGCTCACCTTTGGTGCCCATCTTTGGGTATATAGGTCATTTTGACCTAGAAAAAATAAGAGGGGGACTTTTGGGATGAAGCGCCGCAGTCTCGAGGTGGAACTGTAGGAGCACTTTTGCCCTCCGGCGGAGCGATTCCGCCGGGGAACATTCCACCCGGAGGGGGAAATCATCGTCATCATCATCACCAACAACCCTCTCATCTTTCGGAGGGCAATCTCCATCAACATCTTCAACAACACCATCTCCTCTCAAACCCTAGTTCATCTCTTGTGTTCAATCTTTGTACCGAAACCTCAGATTAGTACCTATGGGTGACTAGTAGTGTTGATTACATCGTGTAGTTCATTACTATATGGTTTATTTGGTTGAAGATTATATGTTCATATCCATTATGCTATTTAATACCCCTCTGATCTTGAGTATGATTATTATTTTGAGTAGTTACTTTTGTTCTTGAGGTCACGGGAGATGTCATGTTGCAAGTAATCATGTGAACTTGATATGTGTTCGATATTTTCTTTTGAGGAAATGAGACTGTGGGAGAGGCCCCCTTGTGTTCAATATTTTGATGATATGTATGTTGTGATTCCCTTAGTGGTGTCATGTGAACGTCGACTACATGGCACTTCACCATATTTGGGCCTAAGGGAATGCATTGTGGAGTAGTTATTAGATGATGGGTTGCTAGAGTGATAGAAGCTTAAACCCTAGTTTATGCGCTAATTCGTAAGGGACCAATTTGGATCCAAAAGTTTAATGCTATCGTTAGATTTTATCTTAATACTTATCTCATAGTTGCGGATGCTTGCAAGGGGGTTAATCATAACACTACAAAAAAATACACTTCCATGATGATACATGTTTGTCACAGTAGGTCACGTTTTTTGTCATGCATGTACATCCATGACGATTTTATGACAAAATCAAGATAGTCATACTTGTGCTGTCATAGAAGCATTCCATGACATTACAAAAGTTATCATCATGGAAGTGTCCACTTCCTTGACGATAAATTCCGCTTCATGGAAGTGCTTTCATCAAGGGTGACTGACACATGGCATCCACAGTAACGGGTCGCCGTTAAGCTATCAGGTCCAGTTTTGGATCCGATAACCCGCTAACAGCCCGGACCAATGAGGATTTTCCACGTGTAAAATTCTCATTGGCCGGAGGAAACACGTGTTAGCTCACCGTTCGGACAGATGTCATCCATTCATTGTATAGGACGCGCCTATGATACGTCGACATGTGGCAGGGCCCAATAGAGGCCCAATAGGTTAAAAAGGTCATCCCAGTCAAAGGCCCATAGTACTTACTCAGGTACTAGTGGGCCAGGCCAATAATGGCATGTTTAATAAAGGCCCATTTACGGCCCCAAGCCAGATCTGGCCCGTTAATTGTTTGTCGAATATTTGGGCCCAATTATGGCCCAGTGACTTTTGGCCTGTTAGAGGCCTGATGTAGATGTGGGCCCATTTCAGCCTGGTGTGTCTTTCGGCCTAGGAATGGCCCGTGCTGCCCATGGGCCATATATGGTCCGACGCAACATCCGGCTCACTAACAGCCTGCGATAAAGGTGGAAACAGTTCTGCCCAACGTGACTTTCTGCGTGTTAAAAGCATGTCATATAATTCGGCCCGTTGATGCCTGTACTAAGCTTTTGGCCTGTTAAAGGCCCATGATATCGGTCGGCCAACTAAGGCCCGAGATATGTTTCAAACTGGTGATGATGGCCCGTCATATAACTAGGCCAAAAAAGGCCCGGTCTACATTTCTGCCTGCTGAAGGCCTGTCGACGACTAGTGAAAATTGAGGCCCAACATGCATTTCGGCCTTCTAAAGGCCCATTGTTTCTTCAGGGTTGTAACAGGCCAGCAGAATATTCAGCCTGTTAATGGCCCAACGTACATGGGCCAAACTAAGCGTTGGGTCCACAAAAGGCCCAACTAAAATTTCGGCCGAATATAGGCAGGAGTAAGTTGTGGGCCTGGCGCAAAGTGTGAAGGCCCCAATGGCCATTCGGGCCCAAGAAAGATGCAGGCCGACCCAATTGTGGTCCACTAAAAACCAGGCCTGTTAGAGGCGAATGTTTCGGCCCAGTCGACTACATCAGTTTTTTTTCAGATAGCGAGTGATGGCAGTAACTAGTAGGAATTAAGAACAAACCTACTCTATACAATAAAGAAATTACGGCTTAGTAACTTAGAATAAACCTACACTATACAATAATGGATTTATGGTATATTACATCCACTAGGCATCGAAGTTCGCCACCAGTGATCATAAAGCACAACGAAGAAGTAGATTACAAAAATCAGGCACCATTGTAGCGTAACAAAATAATACTAAACCAAGACCACTTCCCAGATAGCTCAAGAAAGGTTAGGTTTGCGTGGGAACTACTGCGCAAGCTGCTGGGCAAGGCTGTGAGACCGGCCTAGCATGTCGGTCATAGCTTCCAGGTGTAGCTGTTTAGCAATCAGGTTCTCATTGGTGTTCTCCGCAATCTTTCTTAGAGATAGGACTTCAAGTCGAAGTTGAGTTGCAGAATGCCTTTCTGCTAGAACTTGGGATTAAAGAAGTCGAACTGATTCAGACAACGAATTCTGTGAGCTTGTCTAACTACTAGTCTCAAGTAACTTGAACACTGCATCAAGACAAGACTTTGGAGTTGTCTCGCTATCTTCAAGATGTTTTGCCTTCTTTTCTGCAATATATGTTGGGTTTATCTCATAGCCTTCAGCAGACTTGTGCATGCCATCAGGCATATCACCATGAAACAAGCAGAGAGATGACATGTTTTGCACGTGTATAAACAAAAATGATAACTGTGCTGTCAATTCCATCCAATCTAAAATTAGAAAATAAAGAGTAAGTTCAAAATATCAATAGCATAATTTGGCATTGTTCATAATAAGGGGAGCTTCACCACACTACTGGATTACCATGTTAACATAACAAGCATAGATGAAGGGCAAAGACAATCATTGTATCTATTTTGGTTAATGTTCATGGCATGTTGTTCATATCATCAACCACATCAGTAAGATCAAACAGGAGATGACAAGGTGCAAATGTAGGCTGCTTCACCACACACTAGATTATAGATCCACAAAAACAAGCATACATATAGGGAGTATTGAGTAATGTGCATGGTATGAATAAGGAATTTGGTTTTACAAGTAAAACTTGGAACTTACGGTTCTTGCGAACATGCATTTTTATAGAAACAACAAACTAAACAGCAGTAAACGATAGGGAGTATGAGCAAATTAAACAGCAGTTGAGGATAAAGGCTTTAGAAGGACTGACTTACATTAACAGTTAACATCGGCTTTATAATGCCCTTCTCCATGTCAAGGGAAGGATAACTCAAGAAATTCAGCACAAAATCTTCTTCATAAGCATTGCCTGTACTCTACATTTTGTAGAGAGTAATTATAGATATGATAATACTGGAAGGGAAAGAGGATAATGAAGATAAGATGCAAATTGATGCTACATAATCAACTACCAATCCCTGGAAGTACAAGCATTACATGAAAAAATGTACTGACAAGAGCAATGGGCTACACTTCTGCACTGGCATTGTCTGTGTATTCAACTTTTTGGTAAGATTAAATATAGATCTGATAGTTTTTAGTAAATGGTGGGCGAGGGAGATAAGATGCAGAATGCTACACAATGAACCAATCCATCTTCCCATAATACAAGAGTATTTTGAACACTAGTGTACTATACAAAACGTTCTTATATTATGGGACGGAGGGAGTAGCTATTAATGTAAGTACAGTGATAGACGACATTCAGTCCTTACAAGAGGACTATAGAGCTAAACCTCTTCAAAAGCATTGGGTTGATTCTAAATTTATGTAAGTGTCCATACGGATCTTATAATGTCCACCAAATGGACGATAACGAGGCTAACATGTGCAGTGATGCTATATAATCAAACAGCTATGAAAGTAAGTATGGTCATACAGGGCAAGCGGTACTCATAAGAGCAATACAGTATGAAGTATAGTTGTGAGATTCTGTGGTCCCTTGAGAATGAGTGTTCTTCTGCTAACAGTTTTCGTACAAGTTAGACGTTAAGGCAAATGCAGAAATGTAGTTCAAATTGTGATGTGATGTCATAGATTGTACCTTACGCTGCAGACAAGACCAATGTGTAACAAGATTATTCCAGTCACTGTCTGATAAATGTAGCACCAGAGACTTTACAGAAATTTTGTTTAGAGGCTTGCCATCGAAGTGCGCTTGCCTCAGGTAGGAACAATACTTCATCAACGAGTGCTTAAAAGAATGAAATCTTGTGTCTTGTATTAGCAGAAACATATGAAGTAATTACCATGAATAACATTAGTACATTACCTACGCGTAAGTCGCTGAGGAAGACTGGAAATTGTTTTGTGTCTGAAGTATAATCTTTCCATGAAGGAAAGATGCGCACAAAGTTCCTAACAACAATATAAGATTTGTCTTCTAAACTGGGAAGAAATGTAACATGGGTCCTATTTGCTGCAATTGGGGCTCTCTCTGGTTCGGAAAGGGATTTGGCAACCGGATTTGGTGTACTCTTTGCTAGAATAGGGGTTTTGCATCATAGAGCTGGTGCTATGTCAACTGGCATCATCATACTATTTGCTGCAGTTGGGGTCTGCTGAGTTGGGGCATCGGAAATGACCACTGTAGTAGGGCTAGAGTCTGCTAGATTTGGGGTGTTTTGTGGGTCAGGTGATATTGCAACTACACCTAATATGCTATTTGATTTATCAGGTGTCACTACCTTTTACAAATACTTTGCTCGTGCTCCTCCGTGATCAGCAATCGTCCTCTTCCTTTTGAACGTTTGATACACAAGAACAACATTTGAATGGATAAATATGGTATGATGACAGATGGAACATGTACTGAAAATGGATAGGCAGGGCGTATTCACATACACGATGTGTAAACTAAGCTAATGGCAGTGCAACAAAGTAGAAGTAATGCAAAGCATCAGTTGCAAGATATGTGCAACCAATATAACCTTGGAAAGTTAGAGCAAGCACCTTGATGGGTGAATAAGATAGGGCATCTGCCTCTGACTCCTCCACTAGGGAGCTACATTGCCTTAGGTCTCCCTCTAGCTCAGAATCACTGTTAGGATCATATTCTGAGCATGAATCTATAGGTGGAGAGCCTTTGCATTGCATTGCATCCAGACTTGATTTCAGTCCCTTAATGCCAAGTTTGACAGCCATGGCATTGTTCTGCTTTATTCTTTTCATGCGCGCAAGCTCATAATCATTATGATGCTATTCAGAATCTGAGATTCATGAAAACATAAAAAGTAGTCAGATTATCTATGAAATGCATTGCAGATTCAACTCGAATGTCTGCATATGCAAAGTTCACCCCAACCGTGCTGACCAGACCACACAGAAATAAAAACCTCTTATGTCTCTATAACAGGCAGGCACACATTTCAAAACTTAAGTAGGAACATTAGAATCATATCAAATTCGTATTTGAACAAATAAATTAAGGAATTATGAGTGGCATAATGTTTAGCTTCAAGGGTGGAGTGTTGGTAGTGCGACACGTAGCAAGTAGGCAGATTGTATTCCATGTAAAAGATTGTAGTCTATGTAAAAGCTGGAAATGACACTTTCTTTATATAGAATGCAGTGTTCGTTGCCCACACATGATGGAAGAGATCACATATAGAAATACTATTCACTCATGTCTATGGTTCCAGTATTTTGAAACATGGTGGTCCACCCTAAAAGAATATTGAGAAAAGCTGGAAATGACACTTTCTTTCTATACAATGCAGTGTTCGTTGCCCACACATGATGGAAGAGATCACATAGAGAAATAATATTCACTCATGTCTACGGTTCCAGTATTTTGAAACAGGGTGGTCCACCCTAAAAGAATATTGACAAAAAATATGACAAGGCAAGCATATATGTAGTGAATCAATCATTTACTTGTGAGCTTACTAGGACAAGTATGCAGAATTGTAACTGCAGTAAGATACTGATGAGGACATGACTACCTTGGATATGACCAAAAATATTGCATATATGCATATTTGTCAGGTGATTTCTAGTGCAAACTATTCAATAATCTATTTATGTTATCCAGAACAAAAATACTTCACACACTTTTGTGTTTTGTCTAATTGCAGGTGTATGGGACATTTGTACAATCCACATATGAAGATAAGGAAGAACGAGATGTTTATTTGCTGTCCAAAAAGTTCTCTCACGTCACTTTTGGCCCAAGAGAAGATAGAGTCCAAGTCTCTCACGTTCTGGATTCAGATTCGGACTGCACAGACATACCTGACTCAAAACGCACACAAGTTTTTCATACGGACTCCGAATTGGGTGATTCTTTTTTTGTTGGAAACTAGATTTCATGCACTTTCCAACCCAATTGGAATCACCTTCAAATTCGTCCGGAGCGTTGAGTTGTGGACGAAACAATCTGATGCTGCAGCAGAATCCGAGTCAAACTACAAGTTCAAAGGTGTTACATCACCTCCACTTGGGCCCATTGGCCTTGTACGACCTAGATTTAGTTTTAGGCTGCCTTGGGACGTCCTCCCACCTCCTTGGCCGCCACCCCTTGCTTCTATATAAGTAGATCCATCTAGTAGCTTTTCCTTGGGTTTTGTTTAGATTAAAAGTTCGCCATAGCTGCAACTTCGCGTACTTCGTTTGTGTTCAACGACCAGACAAAGGCGTCACAGAACCCCACCTTGATCAATAAAGCTTTCATCTTATATTCGCAATATTCAGATTGCTTTATCATATTCTTGCTCGTTCTTCGATTGCTTGCAGGAATTGACCTTCGTGGTCAGGCTGACCGTGCTTCCGGCGTCGTCAGTAACCTCAGGAGATTGGTTTAGCGATTGCTAAGGCGCAACGTTGTGCACGTTTGTAGTCGGATTGTCAAAGTCGTCTCCACCAAATCGATAGTTATCATCTCATCGAAAGATCGGGACCCTCGCCTCTATCAAGTGGTATCAGTTTTTAGGTTGCTCGGTGAGAATTTCCAGTTTTCCTAGATTAGATTTATTTTCTTACCTATTGTCCAAGAAAAAGCCACAAAAAAGAGTTAGATCTATTCATCCTTGCTCCAAGCCAGTCTGAGCCTTTGCAATTTTCTTTTCATTGCTTGCATAGTTGAATTATCGGTTGCATCATCGTGTCGAGTTGCTGGTCTTAGTGTCTAGTTCGTTTAGAGTTTCGAGTTCTGTTCACATTAGTCACGCCACCGCTGCATCATTATCTCTTCCGCTGTCCACCACCCATCCATCAATTTCCACCACGTGCTACCCACCATTCAATGTCATAATAATAGTTGAGATCGTTCACATCTTCACTTGATCCAATCTGCATCTTATCTAGTTTGTTTTGGAAAGAGGGAGAAAAAAGAGAGAGAAAAAAACGAGAGAAAAAAAAAGGAGAAAAAAAAAGTCAGAGAAAAAAAAGGAGAGAAAGAAAAAAAGTGTGAGGAAAAAAAAGAGAAAAAAATCAAAAAAATCGGCACAAACTTTTTCAGAGGAAAGTTGGAGACAAAGTTGTTGATATATCCTGCTTGGCTGTTGTTTCACATCATTATCTTTACTGCCGTTGTGATCTTCACTTATATCTTGCTGTCCAGAGCTACTTAGTATCCTTCATTGATGCTAGTTGTGCTACTACGTGACCTCATTAGTGTTCTAGGATCGCGTCTCTAGTTCAGTCTAGCCTAGGACCAGCACAGTACCGTCGTTGAGCGTTTATTCAACATTGCATCTTTGAATTGATTATTGCTAATCTTTTGCTACCATATATAGCCAACCCAGCTCCACATATTTCTACACCGTGTATACGTACGCTCCCCTGGCAATCGCTTTACTCAATATTCGGAGTTACTTGACACCGCTGGTTGCCGATCACCGCCTGCTGCATGGTAAGAATGTGTAAGACATTGATATTTGCTTTACTGTGAGCGTTTTACCACCACATCCTAGTAGTTATAGGAACATTATTTTTGGGTTTTGTTTCTTGTTCTACTAATCATGACAGGATCCGGAGTCAATTCATGGGCTTCATCGATCGCGGGAGACGTGCCACCACCTTTGCAAATACCACAACCGTCACGAGAGGTGCACAAACATCCAAATGCACATGATCAGGTTAATGTATCTATACCACCATTTAATGGCCGTTTTAAACCTGCTTTATATATTGAATGGGAGTTCGACATAAAAAATATATTTGCTTCCCATAATTTCGATGAACATAAATAGGTTAAGGTTGCGGTTGGTTCTTTCACTGGTTATGCTTTGGTTTGGTGGAGTGAATATTGTCGGTTACACCCTGATTATATACCTACTACTTGGGATGATTTGAAACTTGCCATGCGACATACTTTCGTCCCTGCTTATTATACTCGTGACATGATTAAGAAGTTGCAACACTTAAAACAAGGTAGTGAAACTGTAACAAAATATTATGATGATTTACAAACTACCTTGTTGCATTCCTCTTTAGAAGAAAGTGAAGATGATTTTATGGATAGATTTTGGGGAGGATTAAACCGTGATATTCAAGAGATACTAATTCATGAAGAGTGTTATCCTATGGACCATTTGTTTCATCTTGCTTGCAAAGCTGGACAGGAAATAAAACGACATGTTGGCCACGAGGAGAACAAGTGCACGGTGCACATTCCAAGAGTTGATATGATTGTTCCTTCAACTACTAGGCATACTATGACAACCACATCCGTTGTTGTCAGGACTACATCACCTCCACCATGTGACACATCGCCCCCGAGAGTGGCTACATCATCTGAGTTGATCATAAGAGGTAATGACAAAGGTACTGATCTTCCATCTCTACATGAGAATGATGAATGCCTTGTCAATTTGAATGCACCATCTGATGAGCTACCCACTACTTTGATCACACCACCTATTTTAGAGGACTACGTTGATAATTTGACTTTGCCATGTGATCAAACAACTGAAATACCAACAATTTTGAGTGCACCCATTGAATTAACTATTGATGCAAAAGAACCAATGTTTAATCATTTTGATATGACCTCTAATCTTGGTGATGATTCTGTGTTGAATGACTTATTGCATGTTTGCTTATTTAAGCATGTTGTAGCATGTAAATTTAATGCAAGTAAGGTTTATTCACCAATGTTGGGATGGTTTAATGATGAACATTGTCAATATTTTGAAATGAATAAGAGCTTCACTTATATGTGCAAACTGAGTTGCAATATTTTCATGCCTTCTACTTCTTGTGCTAATTTTTTGGCTTTAGATTTTATGAACTATGCAAGTTACTCATCTATTCATGTGTCATATATGCAAAAATCAAGGGAAGTAAAAATGGATGACATATACATATACAACATGTACACCTTGTCTCTTTTGTTAGCCACATTTCAGATTAAGCAACGCCGAGGACGGCTTTATTTTCAAGAAGGGGAGGATGATGAGGATATGACTACCTTGGATATGACCAAAAATATTGCATATATGCATATTTGTCAGGTGATTTCTAGTGCAAACTATTCAATAATCTATTTATGTTATCCAGAACAAAAATACTTCACACACTTTTGTGTTTTGTCTAATTGCAGGTGTATGGGACATTTGTACAATCCACATATGAAGATAAGGAAGAACGAGATGTTTATTTGCTGTCCAAAAAGTTCTCTCACGTCACTTTTGGCCCAAGAGAAGATAGAGTCCAAGTCTTTCACGTTCTGGATTCAGATTCGGACTGCACAGACATACCTGACTCAAAACGCACACAAGTTTTTCATACGGACTCCGAATTGGGTGATTCTTTTTTTGTTGGAAACTAGATTTCGTGCACTTTCCAACCCAATTGGAATCACCTTCAAATTCGTCCGGAGCGTTGAGTTGTGGACGAAACAATCTGATGCTGCAGCAGAATCCGAGTCAAACTACAAGTTCAAAGGTGTTACATCACCTCCACTTGGGCCCATTGGCCTTGTACGACCTAGATTTAGTTTTAGGCTGCCTTGGGACGTCCTCCCACCTCCTTGGCCGCCACCCCTTGCTTCTATATAAGTAGATCCATCTAGTAGCTTTTCCTTGGGTTTTGTTTAGATTAAAAGTTCGCCATAGCTGCAACTTCGCGTACTTCGTTTGTGTTCAACGACCAGACAAAGGCGTCACAGAACCCCACCTTGATCAATAAAGCTTTCATCTTATATTCGCAATATTTAGATTGCTTTATCATATTCTTGCTCGTTCTTCGATTGCTTGCAGGAATAGATCTTCGTGGTCAGGCTGACCGTGCTTCCGGCGTCGTCAGTAACCTCAGGAGATTGGTTTAGCGATTGCTAAGGCGCAACGTTGTGCACGTTTGTAGTCGGATTGTCAAAGTCGTCTCCACCAAATCGATAGTTATCATCTCATCAAAAGATCGGGACCCTCGCCTCTATCAGATACCGTCCAAAATCTGAATCAAGAAGTTTTTCTAGCACTTGATGTTTGCAACTAATCGATGAGAATAATTGGATATCATATCGAATGAGTAAGAAAGACAAGTAAAATTGTCAACAAAGCTGGCCTGCAATAGTAATCTGGGTCAATGTCACTACGACCAACAATCCAAAATGACTAGTGTCTGTTCCTAGGGCCAGAATTTCGAAACCCTGTGAACTTTATAGGTACTAAAGATTACTAAAATACATCTGAACCATTAAGTGTAGGTAGCACTCAGCACACAACAAGCCCTAATTACATTCCCGCCTAATGAGTAATGAATCAATTAGAAAATGGGTGATGAGGAGTGGCTGCTGAGTGTTGAGGACGTATCTCAGGATAAATCGGGTTGGCTGAGCGGGTGCTGCACGCCTGAGCCCTGAACGGACTGCGAAGGTAGGCACGGCGGCGCGCTTGGGCAGTGGTGACGCTGTTGGGCGAGCAGCTCCTGACCTCCTGTTAGTCCGGTGTCTCCTCCTAGAGTCATGCCATCCAGGGATGGCAAGTCGCCGGCGAGGTAGGCAGCTGGGGGCGAGTAGATATCGAAAGAACGCAGCAGAATAGAGGGGAATCGGGGCCTGGGCCGACCCAAAATCGCAGGGTGGGCCACGGCCCACCTTGGGTGTCCTGTAGAGATACACACCCGAGTGTTCTCCTACTAGCATTTTTTGAGCAAAATAGGGTTTCCCCTGCGATTTCTATTGAAGAAACCACCACGGAACCAACATGATCAATTAAACCCTAAGCATGATCAATTAAACCCTATTATGACTGTGCCATGGCAGATTTAAAGCTACAAACCAGAGAAATGCTATTTAGCATCCATTGTTTGCTTCGAACTAAAAACTAAATTCTAAGAGCTGAAAAGAATGTACAGTAACCAAGTTACGATCTATTTTCTGGTTGAGATCAAAAAGTTGAGGAGATATGAAGTACCACCTATCTTGCAGCGCCGTGTAGGCATCGGGGGTTTGATGGTTGTCGGTGGTGTTGAAGCAGATCTACGATGGTAGATGGGTGCATCGGGGGATAAGTCCCATTGCGGTGGAAGAGAGAAGGTCGTGTGAGCAGCCCCAGCAAAGAGGACGACGGCACCGATGAAGCGAGAGAACGCGATGCAAGGCTCTTGGTCCATCGCTGTGGAAGAGAAACGTCCATGTCTAGCAGTGGATGACGCGGTCTTGGTAGGAGCTCCGGCATGGTGGAGGACGGTGGCGATGGATCAGGTGGAGGACGGCGGTGATGGATGGGGTGGCGGATGCAGGGGCTGGTGTGGGGATGGTGTTCGAGTGCGGACGGGGTATGAATGGGAAAATGGAGGGAGAGGCACGGGGAACCATGTTTTTGGGACACGCCTGTCTGAAATATGGGAAAGTTACGAACTTAGCCCCCGTTTAAAATTGGGATGTCCCATCGGTTGGGGATAGGACGGTAATCTCGCATCTCGCCAATATTTGCCCAGAGCGATTTCTAGCGAGGAGAGGGTGTTTTGGCGCCCATGGTTCGCGCCCATGGTGTATGAACAGGGCTGACAAGTAGGGCGGTTGTGTCACGTATGAGTGAAGTTACAAACCTGCCCCTATTGAAAATATTTGCCTACATCAATTTCGGCTGAGTCGAGTTTGTTTTGCTGCCCACTTTGTATGAATGGGGAAATGGAGGGAGAAACAGAGATCTTTTGGATGAGCTTGAATCAAATGTGTTTTGCCGCCCATGTTTGGCGCCCACCGTGTCGGAATGGGCTCAGAGGCGGTTGTGTCACGTCTAATTGAAGTTACTAACCTACCCCTATTGAGAGAAGTGCAAATCGGGCCGATGGATTGTCCGTGTAAGGGCTAGACAGTAATTTCCATCTCCCAAACACTTGGCTTCGGGCAGCCGGCATGGGAGTGGACATTTTGCCGCTTCTTTCGAATTTTGGGACAATAAGCATCCACGTTTACCCAGGCAACTAAACACGAATCCATTTTGTATTCCTATACGAATCTTTATAATCATTCTTTGTGTTTTTATATATCTTCAAAAGCACGACAAAGATGTATTCCACTGTCATATATGAATATGATTTACAAATTCCGATACTCGAATTCAAAAGCTAGAATCTAGTTTATGGTGAATTCGAATATTCGGAACACTTTATGTCCAACTCAAATGTCACGTGCAACATAATGTGTACTCCCATTTAGATATGTACACAAGCGATGAATCAAGATTCAAATACGAGTCTATCCACCAAGAATGTACAAAACTAACGGACATATAAACACTTATAGATATGGATCAATAATATCAACTAACATACATAAGCCATGCCGCTGTATTTTTTTGCTAGAAGAGCATCCTTTTTTAGCAAAGCTAGTAATGTATCTTGGCCCTTTCCGATGCGTGCCACTTATGGTCCATGTATACTACTATTATTGTTGAATGCACATTCAGTACGATTGGCATATTTGTAGGTCTGGCACAGCAATCAAAATGAAATGTCTTCGAGTCTTATCAATTGATACAAACTTGTGCTGAAATAAAATTACAAACCAAAAAACAAAAAAACAATTATTACATGATCTCTAAAACAAATGGTTTGATCGATTACATGAACAAACAACACAAGGTTTATTCAATGATGGAAATAACATTTCACCTATGATTTACCAAGTGGGAATTTAATTTCCTTTTTTCCTTCAGGACCTTAACAATGCGGTCAGTATCAGCTTGCTTCGATTTGAAATCCACCAAATATTTAATGGTTGTCTTGAGTACTTCCTGTGATTGTGCTGTTTGCTTCCTCAACATGTCAACTTCATCTCTGAGTGCAAAAGAAGAATCTCTTTCTACCACTAGTTTAGCCTCTAGAGCATCAGAAGTTGGCAATTCATGATGCATGATTGGGTCTGTGCCACTACCGTGGGATGATACAACGTCCATGGGGACCTCACTCTTTGATCCTGGGATAACCTGTTTTGCCATTAAAGTTCTGATTGGATTCCGAAAAGTTGAAGTTAGCAAAACATCTCAACTGGGAGTTATAACAGCAAACCAGTTAAACAAACAAGGAATTAAAGAGTTTCAATTGGATGCTGAAAAGTAGTTATTAACATCATTGTAACCGGTTGCTGCAGCAGCAAAGAAGTTAAACAAACAAGTTTTGCAAAAGGTACCTGTTGTGGCATTGGAGTTTCTCTAGGATCCTGAAAAGTCGAGTAGCCAGTAACGTGATTAGAGCAACTGGTTGCAGTAGCAAAGCAATTAAATAAACAAGTTTTGCAAAAGGAACCTATTGTGGCATTGGAGTTTCTCTTGGATCCTGAAAAGTTGAGTAGTCAGTAACTTGATTAGAGCAACAAGTTACAACAGCAAACCTGTTATACAAATATATTTTTGAAAATGTACCTGCTGTGCAATTGGATTTCGAATTGGATCCTGAAAACTTGAAGTTGGTAAGATGATTACAACAACAAGTTACAGCAGCAAACCAGGTAAACAAGGAAGTTTCTGAAAACAGACCTGTTGTGCCAACGAAGTTTCAGTTGGATCCTGCAAACTTGAATTGCAATTAATAAATAAAGTTTTGCAAGAGCCATAAGAAACTAACGCCAAACTAGTAAAACTAACTAGTTTTGGCAACATATTTAATTACACATGAACTAGTAAAACTAACTAGTTCTTGCCAACGTATTAAAGTAACAAGTCGGTACTGTTTACCAGCAACACGGACATGTGTAAATTTCTTTGATGTAAGCAAAATGATTCCAACACATGTATAAGTTAAAAAGATGGTGTCCCTCATATAAACCTGACAGCTGTCTATCTATGAACATGCAAACATTACTAGTGCAACTAGTGATAACAGCAAACCATTTAAACAAACAGGGTATCAGAACGTAAATTACACGTGAATTCTGCTGCACCCTAGAAGTACATATGACCAGCTATCTACGTGCTTAAGTAGCTATTTAGGTTCAGGCAAACAGGTAATTCTTAACAGTAAGTATCAAACACATAGATAGGCGCAGTTTATAATAGGATTAACATGCTATGGCATTATGTAATCAGTAGCAAACTAAATTAAGCCAAGCAACATAATTGAACAATTTTGCAATAAATGGCTAACTAAAATTCCGAGAAGCATGTAACTGGACTTACGCTAGCTCTTTGTACAGGAACACTGCAACTTCTTTTTCGCTTACAAGGTTCTACGAAGGAGTCCATGGAATCAATTGCTTGGATACGCAGTCCCAATACTTCTTTCTTCCCACACTACATTGGTAAGTCAAATGGTTAATCAGGTAAGATGGTGCGTCCTTGATATGTTATATGAGGACGTGTAGTCAGACTAGTTGTAGCCACACACCTCACATTGGCTTTTACTATACATTTCATGCGATTACATTTGACATATCAAGATCTAAGCAATATACAATAGGATGAAAAGACTGGCATCCTTCACATTATTGGCGAACTCAGTTCATAGAAACAAGCAATTCAACCATTTTGTGGGTAAATCAAAAGCTCCACTGGAATATTTTTCACTACCGCAATCATACACGCAAAAAGGGGCGATGCCACCATAGGGGCTAGTATGGGCGGCCGCCTCGGGTGGCTGGAAAGTGTGCACCTAGTTTGAGTCGTCCAGGTTGGCCCAGGCTAGTTTTGTTCGTCCCAATGCACGAGCAGGCAATGTAAAAAATGAAGAAAATGTTTCAATTTGAATGGGCCAATAACGTAAGTGCAAGGCAGGCCCTATAGCAGGCTCGCGGCCCAAACGAGTGCCTCCCATATTGATCGATAGCAGGAAAAATCCCATTTCATTCGCTCCAGCCTCCAGTCTGGTTCGCTCCTAACGTATAGCTGCCGCTGGACAGACCGACACAACACTTCCCCGCGCCCTCGTTTGAGGGAGGTCGCCGGGCTTCAAGTGAATGAAAGAACGAAGACGAAGATCCAACCCTGGGTGTAGCCTGCATGGGAGGCAGCGGCGGCAGCACGGGCATGGCATCGAGCTTGTGCAAATGGACAGTCGCAACTTGCAAGAGCAGCATGCGCAATGAGCAGGTACATCACATCCCTTATTATATCTAATTCAACTGTTCAATTTCTGGCCAATGGTTACACCTGACGGTGTTGTAAAACTGCTTGTATGTAGGGAATCTATGAGAAAATGAAACCAATTTCTTCTTATTTTATAACTCCCCCAATCAATACTAAACTGACTGAATCTGATGTATCTAATCAAGTTTCCGGTGCAAACATACAAGCTCATGTTGTTCTTGATCCTGAAGTGTCTAATGAACAGACCGCTAATGAAGGATTTGATGCAAAAAAATTACATGCTCCTGGTGATGAACATATAGTGTCTAATGAGGGATCTAATGCAAGCATTTTGCAAGCTCCCATTGAAGGATTTAGTGTCTAATGATGATCTGCTATGTTGAGAGAGACATAGGGATTTGTAGGCATTGATGACAAGCAATTATAGTACATTTTCATGGCTTGAGAAAACATTGAGGACATCTACCAGAAAGTCCCCGTACCATGACAACGTAGCATAAGTACTTCTCTAATATGTTGTTTGAAACTCTTGGCATACTTGTGCAGGATAGATATATTGATATGCAGTTTGCGCACTGGTTATAGGTGCAATTACACTTTGATATTTTCAGCCAGAGAAAGAATAATTCAAGCAGGTACAGACCATGTTAGTAGTCCTTGTACACCATGTTGCATTTTGTGTTTTTTGGTGCTTACATCATTTAGTGTTTTATAATCTGAATTACTTTGGATCATTAGCTGGTTTTCAAAGTGCATGTAGCTTCACATTTCTGAAGTTATGTTGATTTCCAGAGTGCAAGTGCCTTCATATTTTTTATGTTAAATGTTCGCCCCTGGTAACTTGAATTCATGGATCTGCCACTACACACAAATCATACACGCAGACCAGTACGAATTAAATGAAATGCAGGGACTTATGCTAGCTTATTGTACAGGCTCACTGCAGCTCTGCTTGTGCTTGGGATGTTCCATGTACAAGTTGGATGTGCATGCCTTGTGCTCCTTGCATCCCCCTCTGCATTTTCGATGCAGCGAATGGTTGATCAAATAAGAGGAATCGACCTTGTTGTTGTACTAGAGGAAAGATACTTACAAGCTTATACGGGTGTGCAGGATGTGTACCTGATCCCGTAGCACCATCATGCTTCGCTAAAAAATGGTTTTGCTTGTTTCAGATGATATCTCCGGAAGAAATAAGAGTTAAAGTTAGAGTTGCATAGGCGTGTAAGCTAAGAGAGAAGTGAAAGGATATCCAAACATCGTCAGACCAGTGCACAAGGGAGTGATGTGTGGATACCTAGTTCAGGCCGGCGTTTGGGCATGCTCGCCTAGCAAGAGTGCGGGTCACTTCAGAGCCATTGATGGTGATGCGTTGGCATTGGCTGGCCGTGCACGGATGCAAATCTTGAGTGGCAACGAAGCGCTACAATGCGGTGGACGAGACCGTTGGTGAAGCCCCAACGGTCTCGAGGGGCGGAGGTGTGACGATGTGCTCGGTGAAGTAGCCCTGGTGAGGTGGGAGACGGTGTTAGTGAAGCGCACCTGATGCTATGGAAGTCGGTGTCTGTGAGGAACGTTGGTTGCGGTGGCCGACGTTGTCGATGGACCACCCGGTGCGGTGGACGAGGGCGTAGATGAGGTAGCTCCGGTGCGGCTATGAAGCGTGACCGTCGTATTCGTCGTCGTCGTCTGGCACAGAGGTGGGGAAAGAGACGAGACGAGGGGCGATTCGAACTTTGCTTGGGTTGGTGGCGAATTAGGGATTTGAGCAATCTGGGCGTGGAAGGGGATAGTGGAGAAGGGAGATTTTGCTTGGGGTCGCTAGATATTTCAATCCGAAACGTGGAAGCGCGAACTTATTTTGTCATCATTTTTTTGGGGGGGAGGGGGTGGGTGTCTAGGTGTTAAGCATTCATACGACAGATGCAACCACCACGACACGACCCTGGTCTGCCTGGTGCCCATACATTTGAGAATGCAAACGAATCTTCTTTCATTTGCAAACAAATCTGCATGTATTACCATGCCTGTGTTTTACTTGCAAATAATTAGTCATTTGAAATGAGATACTATAAATTAATTAATGAGGAGTTATTTGAAAAAATAAATCGAAACGGTATCCACGCTAACGTGGATTAGAGTGTGTGTCACAAAATTAGTTATTTGAACTAGAGTGTGTGTCACATAGCGATCTCCAATTCTGACGTGGATTTCGCATTTCACGGTATCCACACTACTTTTTTAATACAAATTCATATGTATATGTTGAACGCCATGGTAGTGAGAAAACTTTGGATGGATTCAAACATATGACCTAATAAATAGCACAACAATTGAGTCAATGTCAACTTTTCCAAACCTAGTATGGCACGGATTCGAAATAATTACCCATATGCATGGTCCTCAGTTCAAATCTTACAATGTACACCGAATTGAAACATCGATATTAAGTCTCATACTATCTACATTCAAATGTTGTTTTTAGCCCCCCCCCTCGACACACACGCTACATACTTCCTGTATCGGTCAATCTTGCTCTCCTAACCACCTTAGGAAGCTATCAGTTTCTGACAAACATTCATTCTTTCTCTCCATGTTTCGATCTCTAACTATCTCAACTACACAACCCCCTTTTTACACTCTGTTACCAAATGTATTTACCTCACACACCCACCATTGCACCCCATGCCGAGCTCTCTCTCTCTCTCCCTCCCTCCCACCCTCTCTTGCTAGATACATGCATTGGCTATCTATCCCCCAACCTATCATGCGCACGCATGCACGTTGTCTATCTAGGTCACTCCGTCGAGACTGTCTCACTCTTTCTTACGCACGGCGGAACATAGTCGCTCAATCTCGCTCTCTTTATCTGAGTCTCGATTAACCTCGTTTTCTTTCACACACAAATGATATATCTCCCTGTCCGGGCCTCGATCGACACACTCTATACTCTCTCACATAGATTGTCTATCTAGGTAAGTCCATCCAAGCCATCCCCGCTCTTTCGACCTCATGGCGGGCCACACTTTCTCAATCTCTCTCTCTCTCTCTCTCTCTCTTTGTATGTCTCGATTGACCTCGCTCTTTCTCGGACACAAACGATATATGTCCATGTTTGAGCCCAATTCGACAGATTCATATTATATTCTCTCTCACGCACATTGTCTATCTAGGTCACTCTCTCCAACCAATCTCACTTTTTCAATCACACGACGACCCACACTCGCTCAATCTCTCTCCCTTTATATATGTAATTGATTGAGCTTGACTCCTCCCACGCACAAAATATATCTACATGTCATTGACTGGATCATCTCTCAAGCTCTATCTTACAGCCCTCACCCTTCCCAAAAGCTCAATCGGACAATATCTCTCCACAGCATCTATATCTTTTCAATGAATGTCAGACCACACTCACTTTGTCTCTCTATCTATATGTCTCTCGATTGACCTCGCTTTCTCACGTCGTATCTTCCACACATTGAAGCTACCTCTCCATCCCTCGCAAAGTCGGAGCTATTTACATTGCGAGGGGGACTCCAACCTTGGATTAATTTGTGTAGGCATTTATTCCAGTGGGTTTAGATTATATTTTCATAGCATTCGGCCCACAACTAATCCAAACACCGTTGCAACCCCGGCACCTCCCCCAATTGATTTCCCTCTAGCTCGGTCATCGCTCTCTCGCACGTATTTTCTTGCCTTCAACGTCGCACCATGGTATTATTGCAAAAAACTCTGTTGTTCTCTTGAATTATTACAAATAAGCTACAAAACTACACACCGATAGTCCACTTGGAATGGAACAAATTTCTACCCACAAATTAAAGTGCTACAAACTACACACCTAGGGGACCACCTGTCATGAAACAAATTTGGACCCATATACAAATTAAAAAAATAAAGGACGAGGATCGAAATGCGACCAGGGCCTTCAAGCCGCACATCAATAGGCAACATATGTAGAACAACAATGTTTGTTGTACCCCTCTTTGTTCATATAATGTTTTTATATTACCACAACCTATTGAATGGATAACATGTAATATTATTTTTAGTACATTAGTGGGACTGGCTCGTTAGCATGTACTATTCGCCTTCACTTACTGGTGGGTTCCATGTGTGCTCTCTCTCCTCCCCTTCTGCGTTTAGACGCACGAGCAAACACGAAGAACTCGTGGGCGAAGTTGCCATTGACCATTTCTAGACGAGTTCACAAGTTACGGCACCAGTTTCACGTACTAGTAGTACTAGTCAATGTGTACATGCAATGCACGTTAATTTGGAAGTATATTAAGTGCATGCGGATATTAAGTAGGATATTATTTGCGTGTTATTATGTGATTAGCACTATTTTTGGTGAAATTAACTACATGCTAAACGTGTTGAGCATTCAACATTGAAGCAGTCTAGGTCGTTGGATGAGAAGGAATACATGTGGCTTGATGAAGTTTTATATTTAATTTGATACGGCTCTAGCAAAACATTCAATCGATCGAACCATAGATTTCATTCAGTCTGAATCCGACTTTACATTCATAGGACGATCGATCTAAAATAAACGGAACTGATAAACGTTTGGATTTTAAGCATGGTAATCTGAACGTTTTTCATGGGAAATTTAGATTACGCGGCGGCGGCGGCGTCTTGCGGTGGGACGCGACTCCTCTGCCGTGCTCTGTGTGTCGACGGGCCACTGGCTGACAGCGACGGCGACGATGACTTCTTGCGCCGTTGTTGGCGTACTCCTAGACGTTGGCCCTAGCTTCAAGGAAGGCGACAATGTTTTGGACTTCGGTCTCCAGGAGCGAGTCAACTGGCGGGAGGAGGCGACTAGCGTCGGTGCAAGGAACCGGTCGACGGTAGCCATCCATGCCGCTGAGGGGGCATTGGCACCCGCGCGGCGACAGGCGCTGGCAACGGCGCGGCGGAGACATTCGTGTGCACGGGCACCGGCACGGGCACGCACGTCAGTGCACGCGCAAGCGCATGCACTGGCAGGTGCACGGGCACCGGCGTGGGCATGGTCGTCAGTGCACGCGCAGGCGTAGGCGCTGGCAGGTGCACAGACGAGTGGAAGTTGGCGGGGACCTTGTGGAACCCCGTGGCATCAAGCTCGGTGACAATGTGCGGATCCTAGCCCATCAATGCCACGAGGATGGGCGCTGGCGCAGTCGGGGCGATGGGAGCCGGAACGGGGGCGGGGACAGGCGCGGCGTCTTCCCGCAAGGCCGGTTCAAGCTCGTCCCAAAGCGCCTTATGTTCTTGAGACTCCGGCTAGGTGTCTTCCTTGGGAAACTAGAAAACTAATGGAAGACCATTGTGATGCAGCATGGCGTACAGTTAGGTCAGGCTGGTTGGAGGTAGATGACAGGAGAATCAGAGGGGAAGAGAGAAGATTGTAGTGATACCCGGTAGTGCGGGGTTGATTTTAAACTGTGGCGTCAGCGACATTAAAAGTGGGAGCAGTTGGGACGAAGGTGGGTGGCAGAGCCTGGTCAAAGGGCTCGCCTCCCGGTGAGCCTGCGCAGCCGTCTGCTTGCACGCCTCCCTGTCAGCCGGTGCAACGGTCTGCTCGCACGCCTCCCTGTCAGCCAGTGCAGCGGTCTGCTCGCACGCCTCCCGTCGACTCACATGCTTGCTCGGACGGCACCTGCCGGTGAGAAGCGGGACTCATGGCGGCACGTAAACACCCATGGTTTCAATAGTGAAAGCGTTCACCTTAACGTGATAGGTCTTTGTTCCAAAATACCTTGGCTCTTCATTTGTGCAACTTCTCGTAAGCAGCTTGTCTCAAATTGAAGAAAAAAATTACGTAGGAATATTTGTGCCATATCACATGACCATGCTCAGTTTCATGAATTTCTGGTTACTTTTGGATTTTTTGAAATTTAAAATCTAGGATTCAAAACAATATCATAACCTGCATCATGCAACAAATTTTCAAGCGATACATCTTTCCTATTGTATTTCTTAAGAAAGGATTTGGTCAAACATTTTGCTTAGTTAGACTTCAAACAAGTTATATATGTAGAGTAAAAGGATAATCCCTCCGTACCAGTGCATTGCCTGATATATTAACTCAAGTACTATTAGGCATGAACAAATGGGCTCAATTTTGTGCTCATCCTGGTGTAGTAGTAGTACTAGGCAATGCAGTTGACAGGTGACCTTGGGTAGCGGCAACCAAGGGAATTGAACCGTGCTCGGCATGGTAGGTAACATTGTTTAGTTACTAAAGCATCCTTCCATTGTTCATCAGTAGTCATTATGGACCGGGTACATGAGGGGAATTTCCTAGGGCTGGAATTTTGGCCGCCAGATATTTCGACTCGAAACACGGAGGCTCGACTGGTTGGGGTTTGCTAATGTGCATATCACGCATGCCACCAGAAGGACACGAGCCCCCTTTTTTTTAGGATCAACACGACCCAACGTCTGGCTGGTACACCGTTGGGTCTTACCATTCGAGAATAAGAAAGGATCCCTAAAAAAAGAATACGAAAGGAATATTTTAAATTGCCGAACGAATCTATGTGTATTACAATGCCCGTATTTTCCTTGCAAATAGTAATCTCAACGTGGTAATTGATTTATGACGAGTTCTTGAATTAGAGTGAGTTTGTGATATAGTGATCTCAACATGGATTTCACATTTCATGGTATCCCTAGTAAGTTTTTCATTGCAAATTCAAATTTAAAAGATGAACGGTATGGTGGTGAGAAAACTTTGTAGGTATCAAGCATATGACCACACACACACACACGAACACAACAGCAATCCAATAAGTATAGTGCATCTATTTTTCCAAACCATGCATGTATGACACAAATTCAAAAATACTCCTTCTGTTCCTAAATATTAGTCTTTTAGAGATTTCAACAAGTGACTACATATGGAGCAAAATGAGTGAATCTACGCTCTAAAATATGTCTATATACATCCGTATGTGGCAGTCCATTTGAAATCTCTAAAAAGACTAATATTTAGGAACGAAGGGAGTAAAATGTAAGAAATGCATGGTCCTCAATTCAATATTTAAAATGAACAGGAAACTGAAACATGAATATTAAGTCTAGTACTACAGTACATGCAAATGTTGTGTTTAGGCAGAGCTATGTAGATTGTCGGGGGTTAACCCCTCGACCCTAGATAAAATTGTGAAGCTATGTTTAGGATTGTTTAGATTATATTTGTCCCCACCCTCACAAACACTGATTGGTTGTGCACCCCCTCCTCCCCGGGAGAATATCATGTGCCCCCACACCTTAGATGCTATATGCTGATACGAGTTGCTTGGAGCTTGTTGATCTGAGATACAGCAGCTCACAGGATGCCTTAATATTTTTACAGGAAACCTTAATGAGTTTGGGAATTGCACACAATTTGTACAAAAACTACTCAGATGCCCTTGGATCCCATATCCAGTGACCTCGAAGCTCGTATCACCGTAGCATCTAAGATGAAGGAGAACATCATATTCTCCTGTACTGTATGTAAGAATATCATGTGCTACCACACCTTAGATGCTTTGGTGATACAAGCTCTTCGGAGCCGTTGGATTTGTGATCCAACAACTCCTCGGTGGTTGAATGTTTTTTTTTTGCAGAAAAATCCCCAAAGAGTTTGGCCACTGCTTACAAGCACAAAGACTGCTCAGATGCCATTGGATCTCAGATCAAACGACCTCAAAGCTCGTATCACTGTACCATCCAAGCTGCGAGAGCACCTGATGTTTTCTCGCACGGGAGAATATGAGGTGCTCCCACATGGGAGAATACAAGTTCATGGAGATCTGATGGCTCAGAGTAGGAGGTTTGAATGTTTTGCAATATACGCCTGAGAGGTTGGGAATTGCACAGAAAGTACAAGTACTACGCATGTGGCATCTGATCACAGATCATACGACCTAGATGCTCGTAGCACCATAACAGCTAATTAAGCTACAGGGAGCACCTAATATGAGCAACGGGGAGCCGTTGGATCCAAGATGCAGCAGCACACACGAGGCCTAAATGTTTTATTTGCAAAATAAACCTTGGAGAGTTTGGAAATTGCGCATAATTACAAAGACTACTCCCAAGCCATTGGATCTCAGTTCCAACGATGTAAAACTCGTATCACCATAGCATCTAAGCTGCGGGGTGGATGTCATATCCAATGCCGCTATCATTTTTGTTTGTAAACTTGCAAAATACGTGTAACTCGTGCCATTACTTGTCTAGCCACGCAAAGTGTTTGTTCAAAAAAACCATCTTACACTGAAATATCGGAACAACACGTGGGGGTCCCACTTTTCATTGATCAAATTTGGACCCAAAACTAACAAATCTAAAAGACGAGATTTGAACTGGCAACCTAGGCTACAAAGCGTAATTCGATAGCCTGAAACATCAATGGTTGTTGGCTTTGTCCGATAACTTGATGTTATACAGTATTATGTTGAGTAGAGTAGAGGGAGTGCCTCGTCAACACGTGCATGCCAATTGACTCACTTACTGGTGGGACCCAAGTCTGTGATCTCTCTCTCCTCTCCATCTTCTAACCTTTAGACACACGGGCACACACAAAGAGCGGCGCGAGCTTGTCGTGGTGTTATTGTAACTAAAAAAGTTTGGAAAATAGAAGAATTGCCTAGAACAAGAGACGCTGTGGCTGGTCGAGACGGAGCTAACCACACCTATCCTCCATGCCACGTTATCATGATGAAGCTGTGTGGCTAGTGGGGTGTTTTCAACCGACTGGCTGGGTCCCGAGGTCGAACCATAGGTACTACTACGTCTGATACAGTATATTTTTACACGCACATTTTTCCTCCGTGTCAAGACATGGCACACCCTACCGCACGGTTTCGGGGTCCTCCCGGGTGGTGCACGCATATATTCTTCCTTTCCTAGATGTGGGACGCCCTACCGCGCATTTTCTGGGTCCTCCTCGGTCATAGCACCAAAGCAAGTAAATGAGTCGTCAAATCACGAAAGACCACCTTTCCCGCCGAGTACATCAGTGAAGCACGGTGGCTAGCTAGTTGGGCTAGTGCGACCGATTAGCTAGGCCGCCACCACATTTGTTTTTTCATCCCTTTTTTTATCTCCTTGCCAGCTGGTAAATTTAAATATGCACCACGGCGTTGCTCTACTCTTTGGGTGCGGCAGGCACAACAGGATTTTTCTTAATTGACGGGAGCAGGCGTGGCAGTAATTAGTCACGAGGACTCCGCCTATAAAACCCACTACTCCCTGATGTGAGAAGTCGTCGACTGGTGTTTTCCCATGGTGAAAACCAAAAGATTCCCCGCTCCTTGGCTGGCTCCCTCCGCCTTCCTGTAGATTGCATTGCCTTTCAGCCGTTTCGCCCCCTTTGCTTCCTCTTCCTATTGCTTCTACCTGGTGCCATGGCAGCGCAGCAGCTCACACTGTTTGAGGTGAGGCACCTGACGCAGGAGCTCCAGGCCAAGGATGCGGAGCTCAGGGCCAAGGACATGAAGCTCCATGATCTCAAGGAGGAGAGGAGTGCCATGCTCCTCCGTTATGTGTGGGAGTACACGGAGCTTCAAAAGCGGCAGGCGTCCACCACAAAGATGCTCGAGGCATCGGCGCGTTGCTGCAGAAAGCGGGAGATACGATAGGCCATTAGGGGAGCCGGCTGGAGTGCGAGTGGGCCAATCATGACGAGGTCCAGGATCACCTCAGCCACTTGGTGGACCAAGTTGCCACGCACGTGTTGCAGCTGCGCGATGCCTACTGTCGTGCCAGCTTGACCATGCTGGCTGTCGGGCTAAACTCGTTCGACCACCCCGTCAACTTCAACGAGCTACGACTTCCTGACCTGGTCTCCTTCTTCACCTATATCTCCAAGGAGCTAAGCCGTCTCCACACGATGGTGGGGTAGAGCTGGACAAGGAGGGGTTGCGGGCTGCCGTCGCCATTGCCGGGCGAATCCTCTCAGGGCTCCGTCACCAGAATCTGTTCGTGCCATTGGACGCTGTCTTTGACGTGTTGGCTCCCGTCGACCGGGAGCAGGCTCTGCGGGCCGTTGCACCCTGCATCACCAATGTCATGCGCCTCGAGAAGCAGAGGGACTTCGGTGGTGTTTAGGCGTCCTCTACATGGGCATGTCCATGTCTCGGCGCAACATGACCGTTGGATCAAACTCAGACGGTGCAGATCAGTCACTATAGCACAAAGCGCGTGGGTGTGTTTGGTTGCATTCTCATCTCAATATAGTTGTTCCCTCTTTAGGATGAGTTCTACTGCTAAACTATCTAGCTGATGTGTCCTTGTCGCCACGTGTCCTGAACTAATGTTTTCCTGTAGCATTGTTGTAAGGTGTGTTCTCGAGGCTGTACTTGACCACAACAATTTCCTGGCTGTGCCTTCGATTACGAAGGGTGCGGTTCTTGTAAAGCTTCCCAAAAAATCTGATGCAGCCTGTCTTCATCGTCATGTTTATGAGTGGAAAGACCACTCTATTAGGTTCTCCAAGGTTGACGAGATGGTGATGGTGCGGGTAGACATCTCTCACGAAGTCCATGGCCTAGTCAATTATGTTGGTTTCTTCCCGTAGGTCGGTGGCAAGAAATAGTCTGCAAATTGAATTAGTGCAACTTTGCTTGTCTGTAGTAAGTACTATTTTTCAGTACTTGATTTGTGTTTGTGAACCCTGTATTGTTTAGTACTACCGCTTTTGGTGTGTGGTGAGTCCTGAGAACAGTCCATGTTGATGTCTGTCCACTCAATTTAGTCTGTATATTTTGAAGTATCTAGATCAACTTTTTTGTGAGGATGGCTTATCAATTATGGTTACACTCCAATATCTGTATGCATTGCAGGGTTTATCGCACCCACCAGGATTTCCAGTCCCATGGATGTTCGGTCCATATGATTTGTTACGACCTTTGGACTGTCCTGCTTGTGGAAGTAGGCGGGGGCCCCACATGCCACGCATAGTTGGACGATCAATCTTCTGTTTAGTACTTCAACATAGTGATTTCTTGGTAAGGATTCACTCGTGTCACATCAAGTAAATCTTATTGATTTACTGTCTAAATCTTATTGATTTAATGTCATGTTTTCTTTCTTTTACTGCAATTTTATGATGCAGGTTTTGCCATCTGACATTCATCACAGAATAAACCGTTTGGTTTGCTCTACGATGGCTATTTTTGCAGGTTTCACTTCTTATGTCGTGTCAGTAATGAGGGCACTGTCCATCACTTATATTACTGGAAAAAGTTGGATCAGTCTGTTGTCTGAGTACAAGCTGAATCCCTATGATGAACTGCAGTTTGGTTTAACAAACACGCCACAATTAGTCCTTCTCGCGTTTTAAAGAAATGAAGAAAAAGACTGGATCACGGTCACGGAGCCTAGTCAAGTTAGAAAGCTGATCATAGCAGACCAGACAGGATCGCCGCTGTCTCGCACATCAGTACCACCTGCAGCAACGGATCGAGCACCGGCAGTTGCTCTAGCACTGACATCGGCAGCAACTCAGTCTAATCCAACTGAGGATTGGGCACCGACCGCATCAGCGGATCAGGATGATCTACCGGAGGATCAGACATGGACACCGGCACCTGCTCCGACACTAGCACCACCTCTACAAGGAGCACCATCTCCGGCAGCAGCAACGGCACTACCAGTCGCACCGGCACGGGCACCAGCAACGGCTTCGGCACCTGCACCAACACTTGCACTTGCATCTGCTCCGGCCCGTGCAACGGCAACGGAACCAGTAGTTGCACCAGCAACAGACTGGGCTGCAGTTCGCACTTCATATACCAAAGTCCTTACAAAAACCGACATGTCCACCTTCTTGGTAAGCATTGGTCGCCCAAGTGCTTCATTCTTTTTTCTTTCCATGTTGTTTCACATGATTCACTGTGTTGATCTAACTATTTGTGTATGTCTTCTTGTTTGCAAATAGAGAATTCCTAGAGCAACGAGGGAGTCATTCAACAATCCGAGCGACCGTGGCCAAGTTTCTCTTACCATGCGCAGCCTTGGTGTGAATGAACCCGCTCAATATACTGTAAGTACAAAGGATGCTCGCATGATGATTGATGCTAAAGGATGGTCAAGGTTCAAATCTAAATCATATCTTGCGGTAGGGGATGATGTAAAAATCGAACTTTCTCGGCAAGGAGAGCTGGTCCAAATCAACTTTGAAATTCTTCAGTAGCAGCACACAACTGCCGAACCGATCTATCCTCCGAGAGATTTTGATGTAATACTTTGGCATGGTGAAACAAGTGTCATGTGTGTATAAGTAGTACGACAGTATCGTTGATAGAATTGCAACCTGATTGCTGGTTAGGAACTCGTTTGATTTCATTGCAACAGCTGCCGTGCTTTATTCAATTTTGTGTATTTGCCTTGCGACAGCATCTAAAACCAGCACTGTACCGATTCCTTGCAATATGAAAAGCGCTGAGGTAGAACACATGGGCCCCCAAACATGCAGTCCCATCGGCCTGTGGCCAAAAGTCCTGAACCGTGAGCCTGTCTGAGTATTTCTCAGCTGAACCCCCATAATGCCTATGCATTGCACGTAACATCAAGATGCATTTGTATGAGTATTTTATCTTGTGAGAGAAAAGGATGAACGAGGGAAGGCCTTATTTGCAAATGTGGAGAGGTGTGTGGGTACCTTTTTTGCAAAATTGCCATAGTTTCATTCCTACCCGTCAGATATAAACCAGACGGCCTATACTGCAGGATGGCAGGCACACCATCGTCACCAACTCGTCTATACCGTGTTAAAAAACTCTATTTTTTATAATTATATATGTTATATATATTACCCTTGATTATTCTTATGTATAAAGTTGTGATATAAAAGATCTTTATATTTCTTTACAGAGGGAGTATCTCTCTGTTAAAAATATATTTATGTGTAACTAGTTACTCCTGTCTTTCTACTTCCTTTCGCTGATATGTGGGGCATCCAGCAATGGGGTCTACGTGCCATATGCACCAAATTAGAGTGCACAACTGCGCGGTAGACGCCCCGGTCGTAGCGCCATAGTAATGCCCAATGAGCCATCAAATCAAATCACAAAAAAACACCTTTCCAGGTTTAGCAGTAAGCTGGACGGACGAAGCGGCCATATTTCACTGGGCCTGAATCCCCTTCTCCCTTGTCTGCTTGTTTAGAGAAAACCCCCGCTCGGCGATTGCATAGTGTTTTCTCACGGAGAACCTAGTATGAATTCTTCATCCATCCCTGATAAATCCAAGTCCTTTGGTCGTGGGTAATCCTAGGATGGCAGCCACCGCCGTTGATGCATTTTTCTTCCTACTGAATCTAGTGTGTTTCATTTGCAGTGCCAAAAGTGCGAGGACCCTACAGGTTTCTGCGCCCTCGGCGAGACGCCACACTTGTTCCTTCTCATCCTAACACAGGATTTTAAAACGCGCACAATATGTTCCTAGATTCCTCTTTTCTATTCAGGAGGGTGGTGTTTTTTCAACATGCTGTCGACTAATTTGGAAATTTGAATTGCTATATTTGGATAAAAGGTACTAGTACCTGAAGTAAATATGCCCTAGAGGCAATAATAAAGTTATTATTTATTTCCTTATATCATGATAAATGTTTATTATTCATACTAGAATTGTATTAACCGGAAACATAATACTTGTGTGAATACATAGACAAACAGAGTGTCACTAGTATGCCTTTACTTGACTGGCTCGTTGATCAAAGATGGTTATGTTTCCTAGCCATTGACATGACTTGTCATTTGATTAATGGGCTCACATCATTAGGAGAATGATGTGATTGACTTGACCCATTCCGTTAGCTTAGCACATGATCGTTTAGTATTCTGCTATTGCTTTCTTCATGACTTATACATGTTCCTATGACTATGAGATTATGCAACTCCCGTTTACCAGAGGAACACTTTGTGTGCTACCAAACGTCACAACGTAACTGGGTGATTATAAAGGTGCTCTACAGGTGTCTCCGAAGGTACTTGTTGGGTTGGCGTATTTCGAGATTAGGATTTGTCACTCCGCTTGTCGGGGAGGTATCTCTGGGCCCACTCGGTAATGCACATCACTTAAGCCTTGCAAGCATTGCAACTAATGAGTTAGTTGAGGGATGATGTATTACGAAACGAGTAAAGAGACTTGCCGGTAACGAGATTGAACTAGGTATTGAGATACCGATGATCGAATCTCGGGAAAGTAACATACTGATGACAAAGGGAACAATGTATGTTGTTATGCGGTCTGACCGATAAAGATCTTCGTAGAATATGTGGGAGCCAATATGAGCATCCAGGTTCCGCTATTGGTGATTAACCGGAAACATGTCTCGGTCATGTCTACATAGTTCTCGAACCCGTATGGTCTGCACGCTTAAAATTTCGATGGTAGTTATATTATGAGTTTATATGTTTTGATGTACCGAAGGTTGTTCGGAGTCCCGGATGTGATCACTGACATGATGAGGAGTCTCGAAATGGTCGAGACATGAAGATTGATATATTGGACGACTATATTCGGACACCGGAATGGTTCCGGGCGTTATCGGATATATACCGGAGTACCGAGGGGGTTACCGGAACCCCCCGGGGATTAATGGGCCTACATGTGCCCTAGTGGACAAGAGGAGGGGCCGCCAGGGTAGGCCGCGACCCCCTCCCCCTCTAGTACGAATTGGACAAGGAGGTGGAGGGCAGCTCCCCCCTTTCCTTCTCCTCCTCCTCTTTCCCCCCTTCTCCTAATCCAACAAGGAAGGGAGGGAGTCCTACTCCCGATGGGAGTAGGACTCCTCCTAGCGCGCCTCCTCATGGTCGGCTGCCTCTCCCCCCATTCTCCTTTGTATATGGGGGCAGTGGGGGACCCCGGAGACACAAAATTGTTCATTGATCTTTTAGCCGTGTGCGGTGCCCCCCTCCACCATAGTCCACCTCAATAATACTATAGCGGTGCTTAGGCAAAGCTCTGCGTCGGTAGAACATCATCATCGTCACCACACCGTCGTGCTAACAAAACTCTCCCTCAACACTCGGCTGAATCGGAGTTCGAGGGACGTCATCGGGCTGAACGTGTGCTGAAATTGGAGGTGCCGTGCGTTCGGTACTTGATCGGTTGGATCATGAAGACGTACGACTACATAAACCGCATTGTGCTAACGCTTCCACTTTTGGTCTACAAGGGTACATGGACACACTCTCCCCTCTCGTTGCTATGCATCACCATGATCTTGCGTGTGCGTAGGATTTTTTTTGAAATTACTACGTTCCCCAACAGTGGCATCCGAGCCTGGTTTTATGCGTAGATGTCATATGCACAAGTAGAACACAAGTGAGTTGTGGGCAATATAAGTCATATTGCTTACCAGCATGTCATACTTTGGTTCGGCGGTATTGTTGGATGAAGCGGCCTGGACTGACATTACGCGTACGCTTACGCGAGACGGGTCCTACCGACGTGCTTTGCACACAGGTGGCTGGCGGGTGTCAGTTTCTCCAACTTTAGTTGAACCGAGTGTGGCTACGCCCGGTCCTTGCGAAGGTTAAAACAACACCAACTTGACAAACTATCGTTGTGGTTTTGATGCGTAGGTAAGAACGGTTCTTGCTAAGCCCGTAGCAGCCACGTAAAATTTGCAACAACAAAGTAGAGGACGTCTAACTTGTTTTTGCAGGGCATGTTGTGATGTGATATGGTCAAGGCATGATGCTAAATTTTATTGTATGAGATGATCATGTTTTGTAACCGAGTTATCGGCAACTGGCAGGAGCCATATAGTTGTCGCTTTATTGTATGCAATGCAATCGCCCTGTAATGCTTTACTTTATCACTAAGCGGTAGCGATAGTCGTAGAAGCATAAGATTGGCGAGACGATAACGATCCTACGATGGAGATCAAGGTGTCGCGCCGGTGACGATGGTGGTCATGACGGTGCTTCGGAGATGGAGATCACAAGCACAAGATAATGATGGCCATATCATATCACTTATATTGATTGCATGTGATGTTTATCTTTTATGCATCTTATCTTGCTTTGATTGACGGTAGCATTATAAGATGATCCCTCACTAAATTATCAAAGTATGAGTATGCACCGTTGTGAAAGTTCTTCGTGCTGAGACACCACGTGATGATCGGGTGTGATAGGCTCTACGTTCAAATACAACGGGTGCAAAACAGTTGCACACGCGGAATACTCAGGTTAAACTTGACGATCCTACCATATAACAGATATGGCCTCGGAACATGGAGACCGAAAGGTTGAGCGTGAGTCATATAGTATATATGATCAACATAGTGATGTTCACCATTGAAACTACTCCATCTCACGTGATGATCGGACATGGTTTAGTTGATTTTGATCACGTGATCAGTTGGAGGATTAGAGGGACGTCTATCTAAGTGGGAGTTCTTTAGTAATATGATTAATTGAACTTAAGTTTATCATGAACTTAGTACCTGATAGTATTTTGCTTGTCTATGTTGATTGTAGATAGATGGCTCGTGCTGTTGTTCCGTTGAATTTTAATGCGTTCCTTGAGAAAGCAAAGTTGAAAGATGATGGTAGCAATTACATGTACTGGGTCCTTAACTTGAGGATTATCCTCATTGCTGCACAGAAGAATTACATCCTGGAAGCACCGCTAGGTCCCAGACCTGCTGCAGGAGCAACACCAGATGTTATGAACGTCTGGCAGAGCAAAGCTGGTGACTACTCGATAGTTCAATGTGCCATGCTTTATAGGTTAGAATAGGGTCTTAAACAACGTTTTGAACATCATGGAGCATATGAGATGTTCCAGGAGTTGAAGTTAATATTTCAAGCAAATTCCCGGATTGAGAGATATGAAGTCTCCAATAAGTTCTACAGCTGCAAGATGGAGGAGAATAGTTATGTCAGTGAGCATATACTAAAAATGTCTGGGTATAACAACCACTTGATTCAACTGGGAGTTAATCTTCCAGATGATAGCGTCATTGACAGAATTCTTCAATCACTGCCACCAAGCTACAAGAGCTTCGTGATGAACTATAACATGCAAGGGGTGGATAAGACGATTCCCGAGCTCTTCGCAATGCTAAAGGCTGTGGAGGTAGAAGTCAATAAGGAGCATCAAGTGTTGATGGTCAATAAGACCACCAGTTTCAAGAAAAAGGGCAAAGGGAAGAAGAAGGGGAACTTCAAGAAGAACAGCAAGCAAGTTGCTGCTCAGGAGAAGAAACCCAAGTCTAGACCTAAGCCTAAGACTGAGTGCTTCTACTGCAAGCAGACTGGTCACTGGAAGCGAAACTTCCCCAAGTATTTGGCGGATAAGAAGGATGGTAAGGTGAACAAAGGTATATGTGATATACATGTTGATGTGTACCTTCCTAATGATCGCAGTAGCACCTAGGTATTTGATACTGGTTCTGTTGCTAATATTCACAACTCGAAACAGGGACTACGGATTAAGCGAAGATTGGCTAAGGACGAGGTGACGATGCGCGTGGGAAATGGTTCCAAAGTCGATGTGAACGCGGTCGGCACGCTACCTCTACACCTACCTTCAAGATTAGTTTTAGACCTGAATAATTGTTATTTGGTGCCAGCGTTGAGCATGAACATTATATCTGGATCTTGTTTGATGCAAGACAATTATTCATTTAAATCAAAGAATAATGGTTGTTCTATTTATATGAGTAATATCTTTTATGGTCATGCACCCTTGAAGAGTGGTCTTTTTTTGTTGAATCTTGATAGTAGTGATACACATATTCATAATATTGAAGCCAGAAGATGCAGAGTTGATAATGATAGTGCAACTTCTTTGTGGCACTGCCGTTTAGGTCATATCGGTGTAAAGCGCATGAAGAAACTCCATACTGATGGACCTTTGGAACCACTTGATTATGAATCACTTGGTACTTGTGAACCATGCCTCATGGGCAAGATGACTATAACGCCATTCTCCGGAACTATGGAGCGAGCAACAGATTTATTGGAAATGATACATACAGATGTATGTGGTCCGATGAATATTGAGGCTCGCGGCAGGTATCATTATTTTCTCACCTTCACAGATGATTTAAGCAGATATGGGTATATCTACTTAACGAAACATAAGTCTAAAACATTTGAAAAGTTCAAACAATTTCAGAGTCAAGTTGAAAATCATCGTAACAAGAAAATAAAGTTTCTATGATCTGATCGTGGAGGAGAATATTTGAGTTACGAGTTTGGTCTTCATTTGAAACAATGCGGAATAGTTCCGCAACACACGCCACCCGGAACACCATAGCGTAATGGTGTGTCCGAACGTCGTAATCGTACTTTACTAGATATGGTGCGATCTATGATGTCTCTTACTGATTTACCGCTATCGTTTTGGGGTTATGCTTTAGAGACGGCTGCATTCACGTTAAATAGGACACCATCGAAATCCGTTGAGACGATGCCTTATGAACTGTGGTTTGGCAAGAAACCAAAGTTGTCGTTTCTTAAAGTTTGGGGCTGCGATGCTTATGTGCAAAAGCTTCAACCTGATAAGCTCGAACCCAAATCAGAAAAATGTGTCTTCATAGGATACCCAAAAGAGACTGTTGGGTACACCTTCTATCACAAATCCGAAGGCAAGACTTTTGTTGCTAAATTTGGAATCTTACTAGAGAAGGAGTTTCTCTCAAAAGAAGTGAGTGGGAGGAAAGTAGAACTTGATGAGGTAACTATACCTGCTCCCTTATTGGAAAGTAGTTCATCACGGAAATCGGTTCCTGTGACACCTACACCAATTAGTGAGGAAGTTAATGATGATGATCATGAAACTTCAGATCAAGTTGTTACTGAACCTCGTAGGTCAACCAGAGTAAGATCCGCACCAGAGTGGTACGGTAATCCTATTTTGGAAGTTATGTTACTAGACCATGACGAACCTACAAACTATGAAGAAGCGATGGTGAGCCCAGATTCCGCAAAATGGCTTGAGGCCATGAAATCTGAGATGGGATCGATGTATGAGAACAAAGTGTGGACTTGGTTGATTTTCCCGATGATCGGCAAGCCATTGAGAACAAATGGATCTTCAAGAAGAAGACTGACGCTGACGGTAATGTTACTGTCTATAAATCTCGACTTGTTGCGAAAGGTTTTTGACAAGTTCAAGGGATTGACTACGATGAGACCTTCTCACCCGTAGCAATGCTTAAGTCTGTCCGAATCATGTTAGCAATTGCCGCATTTTATGACTATGAAATTTAGAAAATGCATGTAAAAACTGCATTCCTGAATGGATTTCTGGAAGAAGAGTTGTATATGATGCAACCGGAAGGTTTTGTCGATCCAAAGAGAGCTAACAAAGTGTGCAAGCTCCAGCGATCCATTCATGGACTGGTGCAAGCCTCTCGGAGTTGGAATAAACGTTTTGATAGTGTGATCAAAGCATTTGGTTTTATACAGACTTTTGGAGAAGCATGTATTTACAAGAAAGTGAGTGGGAGCTCTGTAGCATTTATGATATTATATGTGGATGACATATTGCTGATTGGAAATGATATAGAATTTCTGGATAGCATAAAGGGATACTTGAATAAGAGTTTCTCAATGAAAGACATCAGTGAAGCTGCTTATATATTGGGCATGAAGATCTATAGAGATAGATCAAGACACTTAATTGGACTTTCACAAAGCACATACCTTGAGAAAGTTTTGAAGAAGTTCAAAATGGATCAAGCAAAGAAAGGGTTCTTACCTGTGTTTCAAGGTGTGAAGTTGAGTAAGACTCAATGCCCGAGCACTACAGAAGATAGAGAAAAGATGAAAGATGTTCCCTATGCTTTAGCCATAGGCTCTATCATGTATGCAATGCTGTGTACGAGACCTGATGTGTGCCTTGCTATAAGTTTAACAGGGAGGTACCAAAGTAATCCAGGAGTGGATCACTGGACAGCGGTCAAGAACATCCTGAAATACCTGAAAAGTACTAAGGATATGATTCTCATTTATGGAGGTGACAAAGAGCTCATCGTAAATGGTTACGTTGATGCAAGCTTTGACACTGATCCGAACGATTCTAAATCGCAAACCGGATATGTGTTTACATTGAACGGTGGAGCTGTCAGTTGGTGCAGTTCTAAACAAAGCGTCGTGGCGGGATCTACGTGTGAAGTGGAGTACATAGCTGCTTCAGAAGCAACAAATGAAGGAGTCTGGATGAAGGAGTTCATATCTGATCTAGGTGTCATACCTAGTGCATCGGGTCCAATGAAAATCTTTTTTGAGAATACTGGTGCAATTGCCTTGGCGAAGGAATCCAGATTTCACAAGAGAACCAAGCACATCAAGAGACGCTTAAATTCCATCTGGGATCTAGTCCAGGTGGGAGACATAGAAATTTGCAAGATACATACGGATTTGAATGTTGCAGACCCGTTGACTAAGCCTCTTCCACGAGCAAAACATGATCAGCACCAAGGCTCCATGGGTGTTAGAATCATTACTGTGTAATCTAGATCATTGACTCTAGTGCAAGTGGGAGACTGAAGGAAATATGCCCTAGAGGCAATAATAAAGTTATTATTTATTTCCTTATATCATGATAAATGTTTATTAATCATGCTAGAATTGTATTAACCGGAAACATAATACTTGTGTGAATACAAAGACAAACTGTCAGGACCGGATTTTCGGGGTATTGACTTCCCAGAAAATGGCCCTTATGCTCACCAGCCCCAGAATTACTATTAGCTGGCGAGACACAAACTTGATACAAAAATTCCAAGCAAAGATACAAAATATGTAGTACAAGACCATTCGGGCCTGTGAGTACAATAATTGGTTTCTAGTGGTCGATGGCGGAAGCGGTTTGTGAGACATCAGTGTCTATGGGACTCCATTTCCCACAGGAACAGCTGACCAGGTCAACTCCTATCTTCGCGAGGCTGCTATCACCGTTGCTTAGTTTCCGGGGCTGTCATCGCAACACTCCTCTCCATGCAGAAATCTGGCCAAGACAATAGCTAGGGACAAGCCAGTGAGTACTTTGAATGTACTCGCAAACATTATGAACACTGGGATAATATAATTGATAATCATGCACTGAAATATTCTATGATCACATCGTCAGTCATAAATAAAACATCTTTTATGCATGCAAGCAGGTTATTTATATGCAACATGAATAAGCAATAATGGAGTGGGAATAAAATGCCGCAGTCGGGCGTCTGTGTGACGCCACATAAAGGGCTTATAAAGTAAATAAATACAAGCAATGCCACAGTCGGGCGTCTCAGCGACACCACATAAAGGGCTTATAAAATAAATAAATAACAAGCAATGCCACAGTCGGGCGTCTCAGCGACACCACATAAAGGGCTTATAAAATAAATAAATAACAAGCGATGCCACACTCGGGCGTCTCAGCGACACCACATAAAGGGCTTATAAAATAAATAATCACAATGAATATCCAGGAGGTAGAACCATCCCAAGGATACTCAATGATATACTGCGTTGGTCCATAATAATAATAATCATAATCTTCACAAGTCAGAAGTCACAATCCAAGTTCTGGTTTAACAATTTCTCCTCCGAAGACCGACACTAAGACCAACCCTTGACCCATCCCAGACTGAAATCCTTAACCATGGACACGGCTATTCGAATAGGTTTAATCTCTGCAGAGGGTGTACTCTTTACCCACGAGTAATGGATTCCTTTAGTCCATCGGGACTAATTTCGTCTACGGTCTTTTAATTGAAAACACACCTGACTTGCACACACCAGCTTAACTCACCGGTGCCTGGAATCACCCACGACACTTGTTAAGCAAAACTCTAAGTGGGGAGGCTACAACCTCGCGTAGCATGGGATCAAATTTATATCACGCGCTCTAAGGGGTGGCCTCCCCTCTCGGTCCCAACCGGAAACACCCATGCCCCCGGACCAGGTGGCCTGCCTACCAGCTACAACCAGTATCTTCCACCATGGCCTCTCTGTACGGTGTGTGCTTGAAAGGGGTTGACGACTTACTGAACTGTACCCTACTTGTTGTAGGGGCAAGTGGTAGTACGAAACAAGTGTGGGGGTTACTAGAACAAGACTCGATCTGCAGTCGACTCAGGAGGTCTATAAATTTCCTGCATGACATGTATAACAAATATATTTCAACCAATAAAATCAACAAGCATTATACCTTACTATGCCATACCGGACATAACCGTCCCAACGGAGACCGGCGACAAGCTCACGCCTACCCAAGGCCGAGGCTTTCCCGGATTCCTTTCCGGCATGCATGCAAGGCACATGAGGATGATTACCATCACATGTATATTCATTTCCAATAGCAAGGAAATCACTAATATGCATTCATGCAAATGATCGTATCACCACATAAAATAAGGAGTTTTTCCGAAGTAAGGTGGTGTTATAACCGTGTCAACTAACACACCAAAAATATTATGCCGGGGTTCAGGATGCTTGCCTTCATGGTGTGGAAAGGCAGGGTGCACTCCAAAACTTTTGAAAGCTTTCTCCTCTCTCCAAAAATCCTATTCAAAATATTTTTGAATCAATATGTAGTTTCAGAAACAGTACGAAAAAGTTATCTGATTTTTTTTTGAAATAAATCTTAAAATAAACTAGACAAAATTTGAGGAAGGTAGGAAAAAGAATCAACTCATTTGCAGGTGTATTTAAAAAGTTATAGGCAGTCAAAGTTGTGGTCAAAATCTGTTTTGAATAAAATCAGAAAAAGAAAACGGTTCAAAAGAGATTATGCTTTCGGGCAGAGAAAACGTACTACGGGTTTTACGCCTCCACTTATCCTGCATGGACCGCGCGGGGAGTCACTGACAGTGGGTCCAGGGGGCCCACTAGTCAGGTTTGACTAGTCCCGACTCCCTCCTATTCTCTGCCCGAGCAGAGGCGGGACATCCGGCGATCGTCACCGGCGAACGGCGGTTCTTCACGAGCATCTGAGTGCAGGGATGGATCCGCCACTCCTAGGCGGTCCTCCCAGTGGTTGCAGGGTCACCGGGGATGGAGGGAATTGCTGGCAGTGAGCTTCGCGGCGGAGGAGGTTTCGGGAGCAAAGTGGGTTTGGGGCTACGGTGGTTCCCGATCAAAATCGAGTAGGGGGATGGGTCCACAAGAGGAAGAGAGAACATATGGTGAAGAGAGTGGAGAGGGGGAGGCCCTGGTGGCACCGGCATGGCCGGGGCAGTGGCGGCGGCTGCGGTTGCCGGAGATGGGGAAGAAGACCTCCCCGGGTCGACTGGCTGCCACGGGGAAACTAGGGGAGTGATCTGAGGTTGCCTGAGTGCGGGGACGAGCTCGGGGCTTCCTTTTATAGGCGAGCGGGGTCGGTTCCGACGGTGGCCGCGGATAAGGTCACCGGCGACCGCCATTCTGTAGCTAGGGCGTCGTGGCGGCGACGAGCGCTAGGGGCCACACTTGTGGATGAGCTCGCACTGCTTCAGGGGGCAGGTGGCGAGCGGGAGAGGCTCGGGCGGCGCCGACCTGAGCAGGGGCTGTCGGGCGGCCGTGGCGGCTAGCTCCTGGCCTGCCGGGGATGTGGCGAGGGGCGGCTTGGCGTGATGCGGTGAGAAGGGGAGTGTGTGGCATGGTTCTGTAGTGAGGGCAAACCAGGGGCGCGACGCGTTGGCTCGGGCGCGGCACGTGCAAAACGCGTGCTCTGCTCGCGCCCAGAGCACGCACGGAACGTGCTCGACGAAATGCTAATGCATGCTAGGGGGCTCTAAACCACAAGAGAGTTAGCAGGGTGGGGTTGTAGGCTAGGGAAAATCCATGGGACATGCTGGTTTGGTCAGGGGATCAGGTTCACAAAGCAAACATAAACTCATGCCAAAACTGTCCATGCTCTCTAGGTGTTTGACAAAATGCCACAGGCACCTAGGCATTTCTTGGAGTGGCCAAAATCTCCAGAGTGGGGTCTCTTTAGATGAATAAGAGGGTGGTGAGGTTAGTCGGCCAAAAACAGAAACTTGTTAGTGCAAGTTTTGCAAAACTTCAATTCTGGACAGCAGATAAATGGCATTATTTCATGAACCAAAAATGATCCAATGGGTGCATGCTCCTGGACTTAGAGGTTTTGTAGGGAGGACTACAAGTAGGAAAAGGAATCATGGGTAAAGGAGCAACTTAAGATGTAGTTGCTGTACAAATCCTCAAGTTGGACCAGTATGGAAAAGACGTTGATTCACTCAAATTTTTCAAAGAACATCACTGGGTTTTTGCATAAAGTTGAATCATATGCTACTACTAACATCCCATAAATTTGGTGGAGGCTAGAAGGAAATATTTAAATGGGTTGTAGTGCAAAATTGCACTCTGGACCAGAGAAGAAAATTGGGTGTAGAGCTCAAAATATTCAATGAATGAAATATCTTTTTGCATAAAAGTCATTTAGAAACATCACATGACATCTCCAAATTTTGGTTGGAATTTTAAGTGAATTTATCAAATGGTTGTAGTTCAAATATGGCCATATAACCTTGAAAAAACATTTTGAAAGGAATAAAGATCAGGGAAATAATTTTATAATTAACTCCATTGATAAAAAAGAAAAGTTTTATTTGAGGGGGTAAGAGAGTCCAAAAAAATTGGGAGGTTTTTCACTTGAGGTAAAAACTCCATGATAATAAGAAAAGAAATGTTTCAAAAATCAAAAGTGAGCCCAGAAAATAAAAGTTTTGATTTCCTGGCAAAATTTTAATTAACAAAACAAGGTTAAAATTTTGGGGTGTCACACAAACAGAGTGTCACTAGTATGCCTCTACTTGACTAGCTCGTTGATCAAAGATGGTTATGTTTCCTAGCCATTGACTTGAGTTGTCATTTGATTAACGGGATCACATCATTAGGAGAATGATGTGATTGACTTGACCCATTCTGTTAGCTTAGCACACGATCGTTTAGTATTCTGCTATTGCGTTCTTCATGACTTAACATGTTCCTATGACTATGAGATTATGCAACTCCCGTTTACCGGAGGAACACTTTGTGTGCTACCAAACGTTACAACGTAACTGGGTGATTATAAAGGTGCTCTATAGGTGTCTCCGAAGGTACTTGTTGGGTTGGCATATTTCGAGATTAGGATTTGTCACTCCGATTGTCGGGGAGGTATCTCTGGGCCCACTCGGTAATGCACATCACTTAAGCCTTGCCAGCATTGCAACTAATGAGTTAGTTGAGGGATGATGTATTACGGAACGAGTAAAGAGACTTGCCGGTAACGAGATTGAACTAGGTATTGAGATACCGATGATCGAATCTCGGGCAAGTAACATACCGATGACAAAGGGAACAATGTATGTTGTTATGCGGTCTGACCGATAAAGATCTTCGTAGAATATGTGGGAGCCAATATGAGCATCCAGGTTCCGCCATTGGTTATTGACCGGAAACGTGTCTCGGTCATGTCTACATAGTTCTCGAACCCGTAGGGTCCGCACGCTTAAAGTTTCGATGACAGTTATATTATGAGTTTATATGTTTTGATGTACTGAAGGTTGTTCGGAGTCCCAGATGTGATCACGGACATGACTAGGAGTCTCGAAATGGTCGAGACATGAAGATTGATATATTGTACGACTATATTCGGACACCGAAATGGTTCCGGGGGTTATCTGATATATACAGAAGTACCGGGGGGTTACCGGAACCCCCCCCCCCCCCGGGGGATTAATGGGCCTACATGGGCCCTAGTGGAGAAGAGGAGGGGCGGCTAGGACAGGCCGTGCCCACCTCCCCCTCTAGTCCGTATTGGACAAGGAGGGGGGGCGGCGCCCCTTTCCTTCTTCTTCTCCTCCTCCTCTTTCCCCCCTTCTGCTAATCCAACAAGGAAGGGAGGGAGTGTTACTCCCAGTGGGAGTAGGACTCCTCCTGGCATGCCTCCTCATGGCCGGCTGCCTCTCCCCCCTTACTCCTTTATATACAGGGGCAGGGGCACCCTAGAGACACAACAATTAATCATTGATCTTTTAGCCGTGTGCGGTGCCCCCTCCACCATAGTCCACCTCGATAATACTGTAGCGGTGCTTTGGAGAAGCTCTGCGTCGGTAGAACATCATCATCGTCACCACACCGTCGTGCTGACGAAACTCTCCCTCAACACTCGGCTGGATCGGAGTTCGAGGGACGTCATCGGGCTGAACGTGTGCTGAACTCGGAGGTGCCGTGCGTTCAGTACTTCATCGGTCGGATTGTGAAGACGTACGACTACATCAACCGCGTTGTGCTAACGCTTCCGCTATCGGTCTACCTGGGTACATGGACACCAGCTCAAGCCAGAGATTGAAGAACCAAGAGATTTGAGGTACCAACATACAACCTAGAGATACCAAGGACGAGCCAGGAGAACAAGATATCTACAGGGAAAGGGGCTCCCTCGCCGGGCATGCGAGCCCAGTAAGGGGCCAGGCCACCACCAGAAAAAAGCAACCAAGACCCCTGGCAGGGCATGCCGAGGCCTTGCGGGGAGCTGAACCACCCCGCCAACCGCGCAAGTACGACCCATGTCATCAATCAGTGCGGTGTCAAGCCGCAAGATGATTAAGTGGCGGCATTTGCCACATGGCAGCCATCTCCTACAGAAGAAACCCACAGATGACACCCGTCCTGCGACGTGTCACGAGAATAGACACGAAGCTGGCGAGATAGCCCGGTAGGCCTTGCCGGGCAGCTAATGATGTGACACTGAGTGGTGCATTTAATGCACCATGTCAGCTCGCAGAGTTAGGTATGATAGCACCGTTTGCTATCATATTAGTGGATAATGACCACTTTGCCACTGAGGTGACCCCTTAATCTATAAAAGGAGGCCCATGGCACTTGTAGGAGGGGTTAGAGGGTTGGAAACTTGACAAACCCAAGCCACCACTTGGTCGTAGTCATCGTAGCCTAGAGGCAACAATTGCCGGGCAAGTGTACTACGCACCACCACTTCCATTCCACCATCAATCCACCAAAGCAAGAGTAGGGTCTTACGCCTTGCGGCGGCCCGAACCTGGGTAAATTGCTCGTGTGCTCTCTGCCGTGCTATCGTGCGCTGATATGCTCTTTGTGCAATGTGACGTCCCCCGCCGAACCAGCAAGGGGCCGCCCGGTCCCATAGGTGGCCGCGGATATCCCGTGACATCTTTGGCGCTCCAGGTAAGGGGCTCGCTTGTGCGAACCTGAAAGCGTGCGCATCGCATCATCTTCATTGCCATCTTCACCTTCGACGATGCCATCGACCATGGCGCCCCAAAAGAAGAAGTCCCGCCCTTCGGCCCACCCATCCACCTCGAAGGCTCCACCGCCCACGGCCTTAGACACAGCGGGGGATGTGGGGACGGACGAGGACGTGAGTGCTGCTGGGGGTGTGGCAGGAGCAGGTGGCACCATCACCACTCCCCCTGTAGCCGACACGGGGGATGAAGGCGTCGAAGGAGAACATCTTTAGCAATGTTTCGACGGTCAGGCTCCGCAAGGTGCGAATGGGAGGGTGACTCCTCTTGCACCCCCTCCTCCCACCGGCGGGCGCAACCACATTAACGGTGCTCGGTCCGGGGTGACCCACCGCCCTCCGGCCATCCCTGCCATGGGGGCGGTCACGACGCGTGTGTCCCCTCCCGGGCGAGCTGACCCAACCACTGCGCCCGATGGAACTATGAACCCTCGAGCACCATTATCGCGCGACCCCACTGCCCAGGTGGCCACCCCACCGCAGTGTGGGCGCGCCACCACTGCCGCCAGCGCGGGCACCATCAGGAGCCAGGCCATGCCAAGCATAGCCACGAAGGCTATGGCGTGGGCCCAGCTGCTGCTAATGTTTCCGCCAGCAGCTGAGCAGATGGATGAGTGGCGTGCCACCATCCAGAGTCTGCTCGGTTTCGCTGAGGCTGGGGGCTCGTGTCGCACTGGCCCACCACGACCTCCCCAAGTGACAACGACTGCCCGCACTGCTAACCGAACAGAGGGGGTCGTCCCCACCGTGCAGTCCCCACCACGGCAGCAAACACTGGCGTAACAAGATCAAGACCCTGACGATGTTTTGATGGCCTCTTCCGACCCTCGAGCATGTCCAGGCCAGCGACGAACCCCAGAGGATAGGCGGCAGGGAGATGCGCGATTCGTCATGGGACGGCCTCTTGACTGCCCCCGTCAGACCGACGGGTGCGGCGGACCCAACGTCGACGAGCCTACGTTTGGTGTTGGCGGGTGCCTACCTTTCAAGGTCGGCTGCCCTGCCTTTACACACGAGCCGCGACAAGTCCGTTGGTCATCCGTTCACATGTTCAAGACGGAGATCCCTGAGAAGTACGACGGGAGACTGAACCCGGCAGAGTTCCCAACCATCTACACCATCGCTGTTCAGGCTACCGGGGGAAGAGACGAGAAGGTGTTCGCCAACTACTTCCCATTGGCTCTCAAGTCCAACGTGAGATCTTGGCTCATGCACCTGCCGGAGAACTCCATTTTGTCATGGGCAGACCTATGCCACGAGTTCATCGGTGCCTTCACCGGTGGCCACTAGGAGCCCGGCAGGCCCAGCGACCTACAACATCTCCAACAGAAGGAAGGAGAAACTCTCCGTAAGTATTTACAAAGATTCAGTAAAGTCCATAGGAATATTCCAAATATCCACCCAGCAGTTGTTATAGCAGCCTTCCAGTCCAATGTGCGCAACCGTCGCATTCGTTCTAAGATGAATGTACGGTTGCCCAAGGCTGTGAAGGAGCTGTACACCCTAGTGGATAAGTGTGCTTGGGTAGAGGAAGGAAGGAAGTTGCTCGGGGAGGAGGATTGCATCAATATTGATTCAGAGGATGAAGATGAATCAACTGGTCATAGAAAGGGAAAGAAGCATAATAAGAAGCTAAGAGATAAGGCAGTGATGACTGTGGAAGGTTCTGGCACACCTAGTACCGGCAAGAAGGCCAAAGCTGAGTCCCCCGGCAAGGAAGTTTCCGCGTGCATTGCCTGCCAGGATGCCGCTGCTGTGGAAAAAGCCGGGAAAGGTGATGGGTCATACTGTAAGACCCACCGGACCAAGGGCCACGACCTCCATGAATGTTATCAAGTTGAGCAACTTGTCAAGAGATAAAGGGCAGAGTATGATAAGCGTGATAAGGAGAAAGGTCAGGATGCTGCTGGCGGAAAGGGCCGAGGCGGTGAAGCAAACCGCCCTGGCAAACCATTTTGGAACTAAGGAAAACCCGCCAGGGGCCAAGAGAAGGAAATCTGTGATGATTTGAGTGATGGATGGAATGAAGAGGAAACCAGTGAGCAGGAATTTCAAAGGGCCACTGACGCCCTATGAATTGATGGGGGTGCTCCCATCGCTAGCTCAAGCGATGGGCACGAGAAGTCAATGCTGTGGAGCTAGCGCCAGAGGCCTAGAAGCCACTCAAATGGCCCCGCACGCCCATCATCTTTGATGAAGAGGACCACCCTTGCTCCACCACTGTGGTAGGGTGTTTGCCTTTGTTGGTCTCCCCAACAATCCGCAACCTCAAAGTCACAAATATGCTAGTGGACGGCGGGGCCGAGTTGAATCTGATTTCCCCAGCAGTCACTAACAAGATTCAGATAGGAGAGGAAGAGTTGGAGGTTACCGGCACGTTTCAAGGAGTCAATCCCGGCAGGAGCTGTCCCAAGGGAAAGATTACGTTGCCGGTGACATTTGGGGGAGATCTGAACTATAGGACTGAGAAGATTGTGTTTGATGTGGTTGAGCTCCCCCTGCCGTACAATGGGATTCTGGGACGACCGGCTTTGGCCAAGTTCATGGCAGCATCCCACTATGCTTACAACACTTTGAAGATGCCTGGGCCGTTGGGAGTCGATCATCACCATCCCATCGGATGAGAAGGATGTGATTATCTATGTGGACAAGATGTATCGGGATGCCGTCGCAGCAAAGGCCGCGGCGGCGACGGTCCCCGCCAAGGAAAGCAAAGGAAAGAAGAGGGACTGTAGGACCTCTGGCAAGGAGTCCGGGAAGCGTGCCCCCTGCAAGTGCACGGCACCCGTTGACGACGTGCCGGAGTATTCCAACAGCAAGAGATCCAAGGTTGCAGCACCCCAAGTGAAGAATGTCCCGGCAGGGTTGGCTGGTGTTGATGGTACTTTCACCATCAGTGCCACCCTCGACGACAAATAGGAAAGCGCGCTCATTGCCTCCCTGCGGGCGAATATTGATGTGTTTGCCTGGAAACCATCCGATATCCTCGGTGTTCCCAGGGAGGTAATCGAGCAACACCTTGCTGTCTACCCACATGCCCGACCCATCAAGCAGAAAGTTAGGAAGCAAGCCTTGGAGCGACAGCAATTCATTGCCGAGGAGATCAAAATGTTAGAGGCAACTAGGTTGGTCAGAGGAGTACTGCACCCTACATGGTTGGCGAACCCAATGGTAGTTCGGAAGGCGAATGGGAAATGGAGGCTTTGCATCGATTTCATAGATCTCAATAAGGCTTGCCCGAAGGACCCATTCCCCTTGCCGCGCATTGATCAGATTGTGGATTCCACTTCAGGTTGTGATCTGCTCTCCTTCCTAGATGCATACTCCGGATATCACCAGATCTTCATGTCCAATGAAGATGAGGAAAACAGCATTCATCACTCCGTGTGGTACATACTGTTTTGTCCGCATGCCTTTTGGATTGAAGAGTGCTGGGTCTACTTTTACAAGAGCATTCCATATTGGTTTCGAACCACAACTGCACAGAAACATAGAAGCTTAAATGGATGACATTGTGGTCAAGACAAATGATAAGGCCGCCCTTATCCAGGATTTGGAGGAGACATTAGCTAATTTGCGCAAGATCAACTTGAAGCTTAACCCGGAGAAGTGCATATTCGGTGTTCCCTCCGGCAAGCTACTTGGATTCTTCTTGTCCCAAAGGGGGATTGAAGCCAACCCCGACAAGATCAAGGCCATTGAGCAGATCCAAGCGCCAAGGACAGTCAAGGATGTAAGGTGCTTGATGGGATGCGTTGCCATGCTAAGAAGATTCATCTCCAAATCCGCTAAGCGTGCCCTACCGTTCTTGAAAATTTTGAAGAACGCAGAGCCAATGAAATTAACCCCGGAAGCATAAATAGCCTTGCAAGAGTTGAAGGCCTACCTATCATCTGTGCCCACCTTGGTTGCGCCCAAACCCAAGAGCCATTGTTGCTCTACTTGGTGGCAACCAACCAAGTGGTCAGTGCAGCTTTGGTAGCGCAGCGGGAAGCAGAAGATGCAGAAAGTGGCCACATAATGGCAGAGTAAGTGGAGGAACATGACAACAGTGAGCATGGCAATGAGAGCAGCCCCAAGGACGCAGCAAGGAAGAAAGTGGTGCAGTGCCCAGTTTACTTCGTCATCTCCCTGTTACAAGGGGATAGGTCGAGGTACTCTGGTGTGCGGAAGTTGATCTTTGGCCACATTATGGCCTCAAGAAAACTGCGCCACTACTTCCAAGCCCATGAGATCACGGTTGTTACTCGTTTCCTGTTGCAGAGGATACTTCGAAACCCTGAGGGTACTGGCAGAATAGTGGAGTGGGCTTTGGAGTTATCCAGTTTTGGTTTGAGGTTTGAGAGCACTTCAACCATTCAGAGCAGGGCATTGGCAGAGTTTATTGCAGAATGGAGCCAACCCCTGATGAGGAAACAACAGAAACGACTCTTCCCGGCAAGGAATCACCCCAAGAATGGATTATGTATTTTGATGGTGCTTTTTCCCTACAAGGTGCAGGAGCTGGCATGCTTCTTGTTGCTCCCTCCAGGGAGCACTTGAGGTATGTCGCCCAAATGCACTTTGCCAGGGAAGAAGCCACCAACAATACAACTGAGTATGAAGGGCTCCTTGCCAGGCTCAGAATTGCAGTAGAGTTGGGGATCAAGAAGTTGATTATCCGAGGAGATTCACATCTAGTGGTGAGACAAGTCAAAATATTACCGAAACCCATTGATGGAAGCATACGTTGAGGAAGTGAGGAGATTGGAGGAGCAATTTGATGGGTTGCAAATAGAGCACGGACCCCGTGTGGAAAACAACATAGCTAATCACCTATCCAAGTGTGTTGTGCAGAAGCTTCTTGTGGAACCAGGAACTTTTGTTCTCCATCTCTCTCAACCCTCCGTATCACCAGCCACAGTGGCCCGGAAAAGGAGAAAGTTGGACGGTAAGCCTCTCCCGATTGAGCCACCCGCTCCCGGCAAAGACCCTGCCGGAAACAACTCCTCATAGCCTGCCGGACCACCCCCTCAGCCGGGCCTATGGACCCCGCATACGAGGCTGGTGCTCCTGCAGCCAAGGAGGTTCCGCTAGTCCTTGTTGCCGAGCCTTAGGCTCCAACTTGGGCAAGGCACATCACCCTCTTCCTCCAAACCGGTGAACTCCCCGGCGACCCAGATGAAGTTGAGAAAGTAGCCCGGAGGGACAATATGTATCAGTTTGTCGATCACACTATGTACAGAAGGAGGCCCAATGGTGTGAAATTTAAGTGTGTCTGCCGGGAGGATGGAAAGGAACTGTTGGCTGAGATTCACAGAGGAATGTGTGGCTCACACATTGGATCAAGGGCACTAGTTGGGAAAGCATTCCGGCAAGGATTCTATTGGCCCACAGCTCTCCAAGACGCAGTTGAGCTCGTCATGACATGTGAAGCCTGCCAGTTCCATTCCAAGAGAACACACCTGCCTGCCCAAGCTCTTCATACAATCCCTCTATCATGGCCATTTTCGGTCTGGGGGCTCCATATCCTCGGCCCCTTCCCCCGAGCAATCGGGGGCTTTGAATTCTTGTTCCTCTCCATCGACAAGTTTACAAAGTGGCCGGAAGTGACTGCCATGAGGAAGATGACTGCCCAGTCAACTATCAAGTTCTTGAAAGAATTGGTGTGTCATTTTGGAGTTCCGACAAGGATCATCACTGACAACGGCACCCAATTCACGAGCCATGCCTTCATGCAATATGTTCAAACCCTCGGATGCAAGATCTCATTTGCTTCGATGGCACACCCCCACAGCAATGGACAAGCTGAGAGGGCGAATGCTGAAGTGCTTCGTGGACTCAAGACAATGACTTTCGATACGCTGCAGAAGCACGGCAGGCGGTGGATCGAGGAGCTACTGGTAGTTCTCTGGCCCCTTAGAACTACACCTAATCGAGCTACCGGGCAGACGCCCTTCTCCTTGGTTTACGGGGCAGAAGCAGTTGTCCCCACAGAACTCATTTGGGGGTCTCCTCGGGTGCTTTCCTACGATGAAGTACAGCAAGATCAGCACCATCATGACGTCACTGTGCTACTCGAGGAGAACCGTCTCTGGGCCGCTACGCGTGCTGCACGCTATCAGCAAGCCCTACGCTGCTATCACAGACGCAGGGTTCATGCCAAGTGTTTTGAGGAAGGTGACCTTGTCCTTAGGCGTGTTCAGTCCACCAAGGGTACACACAAGTTGTCACTGAAGTGGGAAGGCCCTTACCGGGTAGTACGAGTCACCAGACCTAGCGCAGTCTGTCTGAAGACCGGAGATGGCACACCGTTGCAAAACTCATGGAATATTGAGCATCTCCGTAAGTTCTACCCATAAGGCGCAGAGGCTGCCGGGCCCTGCCCGGCAGCCACCCATTGTACATGGCCTTGCCGAAGTTGCATGTAACCCCTTGTACAAGCCGAGGCGATGACCCCATGCAAGAGAAAATAAAGAAGCACTGTGGGGGGGCCCCAACTAAGATTGCATGCCTGCACAAGCACACCCAGATCACTACATAAGCATTTCATGAGCATTTTCATATGCATATAGATAGGATTGCATCCTGCATTCATTATCATCTACATGGAGTTCCAGGTTCTTGCCATGAACTTGGCTTCGACAAAGGACTGGAAGATTGCACGGCACGACGAGCCTCAGCAAGCCAAACAGATGAGTTCACCTCTTGTCCATTAGTATTCTATAAAGCTACAACTTTGCATGAGAAAACCTTGCCTCTCTCTTTAAAACTTAGGTGCTCGCATCCATGACTCGAGCGTTGCTTCGGTCAGGGTGGTCGTAGTGGCCTTTGGGAAAAAGGAGTTGGCAAGGGGATGGCCCCTCTATCTGTTCCCCGACAGACATGGCTCTTCGGCAGACAAAAGAGGTGCTGGCAGGATATCCTACCAGGGAAAACTCGTTTATTTTATTAAAGAGGCACTTCACCTATGCATGGACATACACATGCACGAGTTCCCGGCAAGTTTCATCCTGCTCATTCATATGCAATTAGAAGTACAAGCATTATAGAATACAAAGATGGACTCGAGATATTACATTATTTGAATTAAAATTTGGCGATTGCTTACAAGTTTAAGATTGCAAAAGGATAAGTGCTCCGCAAATTCCTCTCCATGTCCCTCTTATCCCAGGTATTGAGGTGGGAAGAGAAGAGGACGGGCGCCGCGCCGGTGCAACACCACCCCCATCCTGGTCAGAAACTGGCATGACTAGTCTGACAGGGTCGGGAGTGGCGAGGCTGCAAAGAGGAAGACGTGCGGAGTGCCTGGACGACCCCCTGGTCACCGTCTCTAGGACCGGAAGAGGGGCACCAGCATAGTCACCAGCAGAGGAAGACGCCGGGGCCCAGTCAGAAGACCTCAGAGGGGAGTAGGAGCACCAGGGGTACAAGCCTTTTCCCAACAGCTGGAAGAAACGGTGATGACGACGCCAGGAAAAGGGGGGAAGAGCTAGGCAGACGAGCAGCAGGTCGCTAGTACAACACGAATGCGTCGATGCAGTCGTGCTCCTACTAGACGGTCTGCCTTCCGTCTTCTCCTTCCCCCTAGGCTTCATCTCCATCAACCCCGTTCCGGGAAGAGGCCAAGACTCCAGTCCAGCGCTCTCCCCGGGAAGACGGCGAGCAACCAAAACGGCCAGAGGACTCGAGGCGTACCGCTCCCCTCGTTGGCGGGCGGGAAGGTGCACCTCTCATCAACAATGGCCCCAAGGCCTCCAGGAGGGACAATGCTGTGATTACCAATGATCTCCAGCCCTGCCTCCTGACCGGGCCTCGAAGACACCAAGAAATTCACCATGCCAAGGACCAGTCTCACTCCCTGAGCGCCAGCACCAGCGTGGGGCAACAATTGCCCCAAGAAGGAGCCCAGGGGTTGGCCCCGGGCCCTTCTCTCCAGCATCACCAAAAGAAGTAGAGGACCATGAAAGAAGGAGAGGGATGCAGAGGTGGATGACTCTGCCTTCCTCCGCCACTCCTTTTATAGGCGGGCCCGGGAAGGGGACTGCTCCATCAACGGGCGACCATCGCCCTCCTCCGCCAATTCAAGACATGCAGGCCCTCTTCAAGATGCTTGCCCACGACACGCGCCTCCGTTACCTACCCTGTGCGATGCATGCATCATACATGGCCAAGGATAAGAGCGCACCACGGGAAGAGTAATCTAGCAGTTTCCACCCCGTGCGTTAAAGTCATTCATGGGCCGTCACTGCCATGGCCCACCACTATTGGCTTTACACCACACGCGGAGAAATCTGAAACCGCCCCGAAGCTAAGATTGATGAAGTAGCGTCAAAAAAATTCAAGGGGCCAACCCCTTCAGTAGCCCTGCCTGTGCACTTATTAGGCCCTATCCCGACGATGCTCCGTAGCGCGTTCGGGGCAGGTCCGGGGGCTTCTGTCGGTGCAACAGACCTTGGGTATGTTAACCAACTATGCATAGGCACAAGATCAAGATTGAAGCACCAGCTCAAGCCAGAGATTGAAGAGCTAAGAGATCTGAAGTACCAGCATACAACCTAGAGATACCAAGGACGAGCTAGGAGAACAAGATATCTATAGGGAAAGGGGCTCCCTCGCCGGGCAGGCGAGCTCGGCAAGGGGCCAGGCCACCACCAGAAGCAAGTAACCAAGACCCTCGGCATGGCCTGTCGTGGGCTTGCGGTGAGCTGAACCACCCCACCAACCACACAAGTACGACCCACGTCATCAATCAGTGCGGTGCGAAGCCGCAAGATGATTAAGTGGCAGCATTTGCCACATGGCAGCCATCTCCTACAGAAGAAACCCATAGATGATACCCGTCCTGCCACATGTCAAGAGAATAGATGTGAAGCTGGCGAGATAGCCCGGCAGGCCTTGCCAGGCAGCTAATGATGTGACACTGAGCAGTGCCTTTAATCCACCCCGTCAGCCCGCAGAGTTAGGTATGATAGCACTGTTTGCTATCATATCAGTGGATAATGACCACTTTGCCACTGTGGTGACCCCTTAATCTATAAAAGGAGGCCCATGGCACTCGTAGGAGGGGTTAGAGGGTTGGAAACTTGACAAACCCAAGACACCACTTGGTCGTAGTCATCGTAGCCTAGAGGCAGCCCTTGCCGGGCAAGTGTACTACGCACCACCACTCCCATTCCACCATCAATCCACCAAATCAGGAGTATGGTCTTACGCCTCACGGCGACCTAAACCTAGGTAAATTGCTCGTGTGCTCTGTGTTGTGCTGCCGTGTGTTGATCTGCTCTTTGTGTAATGCGACGTCCCCCGCCGAACCAGCAAGGGGCTGCCCGGTCCCATAGGTGGCCGCGGATATCCCAGGACACGTTGTATTCTCATATTATTTTTTCCTGCACCGCATTCCTTGCTCTGCCAGAACACATGTACTCAAGATGCTCGGCCTTGCCATAACTGAATACACAAGTTTAATGGCCACAGTGAAGACAAGCCATGGATATAAGTTCCGAGTTGAGTTCATGAACCAAGAAGATCGCTGCTTTTTTATGGCCGAACTTGGGTAAACTTTCTCAAGTGTTATGGACTGAAAGTTGGCGCACGAATGTTGATGGAAGTAGCAGAACCTGGTCTCATATTCATTGCAACCTTCCACCCCGACATCGTTCCAATTGTTCATTCATGTTAGTTTTTATCTGGTTCTTGCTTCTTGCCTCGATTACTTCTTAATGCACCTATTATGTCTAACTAATCACAATTTAACTTTAGAATTAGCAACGAATCTTTCACGAAGATGCTACTTCTAACTAATATGTTCTTATAATTGGTGGCACGTGTAGGTTTTTTCAGAGTTAAGAAGGCTACTCGTTTGTTATTCTATAAGAACTCGGCTATTACTGATGGCACAGAAGTTGACTGGGACGACATCCACAAGTTCCTACACTTTATTGACCGTCTTGAGGTCCTTGTGGGGCGTTTCAATGGTGGAAGGCCACGTGGGATATGTGTGCCACTGCTGCACTCATTGAACAGGTCCAACTGTGTTGAGAAACTTATGGTATGAGCTGTTTTCTGTTATATATGTTGTTCATAAACTCTTGCTTATGCACAATTTTACATCTGTGATCTTCTTGAAAAAAAACTGCCTAGTTCTATTGTTCCTATATAGATGCCTGACCATGGTCGGGTTAGACTTGCGCTTGGTCACAACATGATGTTTATGTCGACCTACTCCATTGCCCTTGGAGGTGAAAAGATACTTATTCATGGGTGGTCTCCAATAATGAAGGCCCGTCCATCTTGGAGAATAGGACAGAAGATTATGTTCCTGCTTTTCCATGGCTCTAAAGCGAATATCCTGTTTATTGACCACATTGCGAGATGAAGCCGCTTTCAGAAGGTTGTGGATACGTGGGGTGGCGCCTGGGCCTTGTCCTGGGGCTTGGAGGCTTCACCCTTTGGTTAACTGTAGGCAAAGTAGCACTATTCGAGGCGTGCTTTGTACGGTTGAACCTGTATAAGTACTCATACTGCTTTCAGCTATGGTTGGTAAGTTCCCCTGGTCGTTTCAGTTAAGGTTGTTAAGTACTCCTGCTGCTTTTACAGCCTGTTGTGTTTCTTCAGTCCTGTCTTCCTCCAGCCGCCGAAACCAAACCAGCGCCGGTGGGCCGCCTGCTTCCGCCTGCTTCCGCCTCCCATGGCTGGCTGTGCCTCAGCGCACGCATCACTGCCCCACCATCTCCTAAATCGTTAACGCCGACCTCCGAGGCCTCACCATCATCCTCCACGCGCTTTGGTGCGCTTGCCGCAGCGCCGCCCTCTCGCGTTGTCGACATGGTCAACAAACAAGAGGAATCGGCAGAGGACTGTATGTGGAGAGGATGAAAGCAAGGGCCCACCATGTCCATGGTCGGACACAAGGAAGTTCCTCATTTTTTGTTATATATACTCCATTGCCAGCATATGGTTTTCTGACATCTGGGACCCATGACATTGTCAGCGTATATAGTCAATTGACAAGAGAACAGCACAAGATCGGCTAACACCTAGGATGTAGCTGCTAGAGCAGTATTTTTTTGTTATTGTTCAGATGGAGTAGGGTTTCAACTGGGTTGTGACCTTTCTAGTCTAGGCTTATATTTTATATTCACCACATGACCAGCCCAGCTATTTTTTTGTGAAAATGGGCCCAGTTTATTTTTTCTGAAGAATACCCAATCCATGCCTACTTATTTTTCTACGCCCTGATGGGCTGCAACTCTTTCAAGAGGCCTGCAAATCTTGAAAGTAATATGAAATGGGCTGTAAATATAAAAAAGATGACAAATTGGCAATTACTTCATAATTTCTGAATTTTTTCACATTTTCAGATTCCAATTTCACTAGGCTTTAACCTAATTTAAATATATCTTCAAAGTACTTTAAATCTGGCTCGACATTTAGGTATTAAAAATAGTTTGGATCCCACAGAAATATGCGAAATTTCATTAAAAATTTTAACCCTGGCCCTGGCCAACAAAAAAAGGACTGCAATAAATTGCATAAGAAGTTGAAGTGAGCTATATATAAATTATTAAAAAATAGGGAATGGTGTGACTTGTGAGCCTATTAAGTTGACGCGTATGCAAGATTTTTTTACTTATTATATACGACAACAAACAATCCTAGCAGACGTAACCGTTGGATGTCAATCCAATGGACATCGTGTTTCTTCAATCTCTGATCTTCTTGCTCCAGCCGCCAAATCCAGTGCCGGCGGGACCGCCTGCTCCCGCCTCATGTGGCCGGCTGTGCTGCCGCGCAGGCCTCACCATCCCACCGCTGGCCAGGCCATCCCTCTACTCACCCACATCCCTCCACTGCTATGGCTTCGCCGCCTCCGGGTCATTCCCTTCCTGGGTCTTGTCGTCGTCCATCGCGCTAGTGTTCTCGGCACGGCGTGGTCAACATTGTCAACAAACGACAACATCAGAAGAGGGATGTACATGGTGAGGCTGACAGTTGGGACCCACATGGTCCATGGCCGCACACAAGCAAGTACCTCCTTATTACGTTAAAAAGAATGAATACTCCCACTAACAGCTTGGACCCACCAGCTATATCTTCGCATGCAAGGAAGTGCCTCCTTATTACGCACAAAAAAATGAATACCCCCTGCTAGCTGGGACCCACCATAGTGGGAGGCTGACTTGTGGGCCTACTAAGGTGACGCGAACGGAGGGCTTTGTCAACTTAGTCAACAAACGATTCTATCACCAGTGACTGTTGGATTGTTAACATCCAATGGTCGTCCTGCTTCTTCAACCACTGATTTTCTTGCTCCAGCCGTCCAAACCACCGCGTGCTCTTGCCTCCTGTGGCCGGTTGTGCTACCGCGGAGGTCTCACCACCCCCTACTACTCCCACCGCTGGCCAGGCCCTGCGGTGACGGCAGCCTCACACCGCAGCCAAACCAGTGAACCCTCTTACTCCTCTCCGTGTGGGCATCCACTGCCGCGTCTTCCCCAGCTCCACGTCATTCCCTTCCTAGGCCTCGGTGTCGTCCACCGCCTTGGTGCTCTCGGTGCGGCCGTGGTCAATGTGGTCAATGAACGACTTCCATTGGAAGAGTACTGTACATGGAGAGGCTGACAGCTGGGTCCACTGCCGCAGCAAGGAAGTGCCTCCTTATTACGCATAAAATAATGATTCCTCCACCTAACAGCAGGGACCCACCGGACGGGGCACTGTATTTTGTGAAAAAATGTTTCCCCCTTACTTCAGGGACCCACCAGGTACATCTTCGCACACAAGGAATTGCCTGACAGTCGGGACCCACCTGGTCGAGGCGTACGTAGTGTTGTCATTCTGGTCATGAACGTGTACGTACATAGGATCGGTCTGTCTGTAGGCTGCAGTGATGAACCGTGGCCGTGTAAGGAAGGGCACGTGTTGTAGTAGAGGCGCGCACGTAGCATGTACACATACGTACAACCAGGGTGCAAGAAAGTAAATACGACCATGTACGTACATATGAGCAGGGTCTCGAATGCCTACTCGCGCATACGTACGGCCATGGCTCATGTACATGGCTAGGTCGGAACAGAGAAACTGCGTCGTCGTCGTGTTCATGGGGAGGCAATGGAACGCGTCATGTTCATCGAGAGGCAACAAAATATGTCGTGTTCATCGGGAGCCAACCGTCTTGGACGGAACAGCCGATGGAAATGAGGCCTGGTGGACCGCAGAGCGAAGGAAACGGCCTTGTGTTTGACCGGCCATGATCTAAACGGGATCCTGTTCATCGGGAGGGGTCTGGCGTACCACAGAACGGAGGAAACGGACTTGTATTGGTGCACTACGGTCGAAATGGGGGTCATGTTCATTGGGAGGGGTGTGGCGTACCACAAAACAGGACTCCACGGGATACTATTCATCTCCACTGTCGACCTCCTCCAGAGTCCGCGGGCTACTATTCATCCACTGTCGACCTCCTCCAGCCTCCACCTGCGACTGTTCATCCACGGGCTCTTGTTCATCCAGCCTCCACCGCGCGCTCCTCCACCGGCTACTGTTCAACCAACCATCTCCACGGGGTCCTGTTCAACCACCCCTCCACGGGCTACTATTCATCCAGCCCTCCACCAGTTATTGTTCAACCAGCCCTCCACGGGGTCGTCCTGTTCATCCAGCCCTCCACGGGGTCCTGTTCATACAGCCCTCCACCGGCTTGATCGATCGGGTTCCTGTTCATCCAGCGGCAACGACCTCTACCACCACGGGTTCCTGTTCATCCAACCCCCCGGGAACTGTTCATCCAAACCCCAACAACGCTCACTGCTCATCAAGAAGCAGCATGTTCAATCGGCTTCAGTTAGCAGGAGTAGCGAAGGAATCGCTCAATCGGGTTCAGTTAACAGCCATCGGTCGATCACTCGGCTTTAGTAACGTGTAGCCTGCAGTGAAATCGCTCAGGTTCAATAGGTGAACGCCTTGCTCGGGTTCAGTTAGAGTCCAACGCCTTGCACCCACGCATGTACGTGTATGAGAGAAACGCGCATCGCTCAGCCCCCTGATACGTCTCCAACGTATCTATAATTTTTGATTGTTCCATGCTATTATATTATCTATTTTGGATGTTTAATGGGATTTATTATACACTTTTATATTATTTTTGGGACTAACCTACTAACCGGAGGCCCAGTGCAAATTGTTGTTTTTTTGCCTATTTCAGTGTTTCGCAGAAAAGGAATATCAAACGGAATCCAAACGTAATGAAACCTTTGGGAGAGTTATTTTTGGAACAAACGTGATCCAGGTGACTTGGAGTGGACGTCAAGGAAGCAATGAGGCGGCCACGAGGCAGGGAGACGCTCTCAGGGGCGTAGGTGCGCCCCCACCCTCATGGGCCCCTCGTGGCTCCATCGACCTCCTTCCTTCGCCTATATATACTCATATACCCTGAAAACATCTGAGAGCACCACGAAACCCTATTTCCACCACCGCAACCTTCTGTACCCGTGAGATCCCATCTTGGGGCCTTTTCCGGCGCTCCGCCAGAGGGGGAATCGATCATAGAGGGCTTCTACATTAACACCATAGCCTCTCCGATGATGTGTGAGTAGTTTACCACAGACCTTCGGGTCCATAGTTATTAGCTAGAAGGCTTCTTTAATCGCTTTGGATCTCAATATAAAGTTCTCTTCGATTCTCTTGGAGATCTATTCGATGTAATTCTTTTTGTGGTGTGTTTGTCGAGATTCGATGAATTGTGGGTTTATGATCAAAATTATCTATGAAAAATATTTGGTTCTTCTCTGAATTCTTATATGTATGATTTTTTATCTTTGCAAGTGTCTTCGAATTATCAATTTGGTTTGGCCTACTAGATTGATCTTTCTTGCAATGGGAGAAGTGCTTAGCTTTAGGTTCAATCTTGCGGTGTCCTTTCCCAGTGACAACAGGGGCAGCAAGGCACGTATTGTATTGTTGCCATCGAGGATAAAATACTGGGTTTATATCATATTCCTTGAGTTTATCCCTCTACATCATGTCATCTTGCCAAATGCGTTGCTCCGTTCTTATGAACTTAATACTCTAGATGCATGCTGGATAGCGGTCAATGTGTGGAGTAATAGTAGTAGATGCAGAATCGTTTCGATCTACTTGTCGCGGACGTGATGCCTATATACATGATCACACCTAGATATTCTCATAACTATGCACTTTTCTATCAATTGCTCGAGAGTAATTTTTTCACCCACCATAGATTATGCTATCTTGAGAGAAGGCACTAGTGAAACCTATGGCCCCTAGGTCTATTTTCCATCATATAAGTTCCCGATCTATTTTATTCTGCAATCTTTACTTTCCAATCTATATCATAAAAATACCAAAAATATTTATCTTTTTATCTCTATTAGATCTCACTTTTGCAAGTGGCCGTGAAGGGACTGACAACCCCTTTATCGGGTTGGTTGCAAGGTTCTTATTTGTTTGTGCAGGTACAAGGCGACTTTCGTGTAACCTCCTACTGGATTGATACCTTTGTTCTCAAAAACTGAGGGAAATACTTATGCTACTTTGCTGCATCACCCATTCCTCTTCAAGGGAAAACAACCGCATGCTCAAGAGGTAGCAAGAAGGATTTCTGGCGCCGTTGCCGTGGATGCTTACACCAAGTCAAGTCAAGATTTGATCTCCCAGCAACTAGCCAATTCTGGCACCGTTGCCGGGGAGATCTACGCACAAGTCAAGACATACCAAGTACCCATCACAAACTCTTATCCCCCACATTACATTATTTGCCATTTGCCTCTCGTTTTCCTCTCCCCCACTTCACCTTTGCCGTTTTATTCACCCTCTTTTTTCGTTCGTCTCTTTTCGCTTGCTTCTAGTGTGGTTGTGTGTTCGATTGTTTGTCACGATGGCTCAAGACAACACTAAATTGTGTGACTTTTCCAATACCAACAATAATGATTTTCTTAGCACTCCGATTGCTCCTATTACCAATGTTGAATCTTGTGAAATTAATGTTGCCTTCTTGAATCTTGTCATGAAAGATCAATTTTCTGGCGTTCCTAGTGAATATGCCGCTACTCATCTAAACAATGTTGTTGATTTGTGTGATATGCAAAAGAAGAAAGACGTGGATAATGATATTGTTAAATTGAAGCTATTTCCATTTTCTCTTTGAGATCGTGCTAAAACTTTGTTTTCGTCTTTGCTTAAAAATAGTATTGATTCATGGAATAAGTGCAAAGATGCTTTTATCTCTAAGTACTTTCCTCCCGCTAAGATCATCTCTCTTATAAACGATATTATGAATTTTAAGCAACTTGATCATGAACATGTTGCACAAGCTTGGGAGAGAATGAAATTAATGATACGTAATTTCCCTACACATGGTTTGAATTTATGGATGATTATACAAAAATTTTATGCTGGATTGAATTTTGCTTCTAGAAATCTTTTAGATTCGGCCGTGGGAGGAACTTTTATGGAAATCACTTTAGGAGAAGCTACTAAACTCCTAGATAGTATTATGGTTAATTATTCTCAATGGCATACCGAAAGATCTACTAGTAAAAAGGTTCACGCGATAGAAGAGATTAATGTTTTGTGTGGAAAGATGGATGAACTTATGAAGTTGTTTGCTAATAAGAGTGTTTCTTCTGATCCTAATGATATGCCTTTGTCTACTTTGATTAAGAATAATAGTGAATCTATGGATGTGAATTTTGTTGGTAGGAATAATTTTGGTAACAACACGTATAGAGGAAACTTTAATCCTAGGCCGTTCCCTTCTAATTCCTCTAATAATTATGGTAATTCCTGCAACAACCTTTATGGAAATTTTAATAAGATGCCCTCTGATTTTGAGACTAGTGTTAAAGAATTTATGATTTCGCAAAAGAATTTCCTAGGATTAATGAGTTGGCTAGGAACGTGGATATAATTTCTCTTGATGTTGATTCTTTGAAACTTAGATCTATTACACCTAAGCATTATATCAATGAGTCTCTCAAGGCCATGAGAATTTCCATTGATGAGTGCAAAGAAAGAACCACTAGGCTGCGTGGTAAAAAGGATTGCTTTATGAAAGTGTGTTCTTCTAGTTTTCATGATGATAAGAAGGAAGATCTAAAAGTGATTGATGTGTCTCCTATCAAATATTTGTTTTCAATATGAATCTTGATAATGATGGGACAGGAGATGAGTCAACTTTAGTTAGAAGGCGTCCCAATGATTCAGAGTTTTTAGATCTTGATGCTAAAATTGGTAAAAGTGGGATTGGAGAGGTCAAAACTTTACATAGCAATGAACCCACTATTTTGGATTTCAAGGAATTTAATGATGATAATTGCTCTTTGATAGATTGTATCTCCTTGTTGGAATCCATGTTAAATTCTCCTCATGCTTATAGTCAAAAGCTTTTACCAAACATATCGTTGATGCTTTAATGCAGTCTTATGAAGAAAAACTTGAATTAGAAGTTTCTATCCCTAGAAAACTTTATGATGAGTGGCAACCTACTATTAAAAATAAGATTAAAGATCATGAATGATATGCTTTGTGTGATTTTGGCGCTAGTGTTTGCACGATTCCAAAGACTTTGTGTGATGTGTTAGGTTTCTGTGAATTTGACGATTGTTCTTTAAACTTGCATCTTGCGGATTCCACCAAAACCTATGGGAAGAATTAATGATGTTCTTATTGTTGCAAATAGGAATTATGTGCCCGTAGATTTTATTGTTCCTGATATAGATTGCAATCCTACATATCGTATTATTCTTGGTAGACCTTTCCTTAGAACGATTGGTGCAATTATTGATATGAAAGAAGGAAACTCCTAAGGGTTATAAGTGTTCTATTGATGGATTGCATACCAAAGGTGACAATACCTAGATCTATCCTCGCTTTTATGCCTAGCTAGGAGCGTTAAACGATAGCGCTTGTTGGAAGGCAACCCAATTTTATTTTTATTACTTGCTTTTTGTTCCTATTTAGTAAAAAATAATTCATATAGCCTCTGGTTAGATGTGGTTTTATGTTTTAATTAGTGTTTGTGCCAAGTAGAACCAATAGGATCTTCTTGGGTGATAATTATTTGATCTTGTCGAAAAAGACAGAAGCTTTGCGCTCATGAAAATAATAGTTAAAATTCAACAGAGCATGATAAATTGCCAATTCTTTTTGAAGTAGATCAATATAAAATTTTTCCAGGTTGTCCTAGCTTTTTAGAATTTTTGGAGTTCGAGAAGTATTCGAACAAATCAGATTACTACTGACTGGTCTGTTTTGACAGATTTTGTTTTTCGTGTGTTGTTTGCTTATTTTAATGAATCTATGGCTAGTATCGGGCGCTATGAACCATAGAGAAGTTGGAATACAGTAGGTTTAACACCAATATAAACAAATAATGAGTTCATTACAGTACCTTAAGGTTGTGGTTTGTTTTCTTATACTAACGGAGCTGATGAGATTTTCTGTTGAGTTTTGTGTTGTGAAGTTTTCAAGTTTTTAGGTAAAGATTTGATGGATTATGGAATAAGGAGTGGCAACAGCCTAAGCTTTGGGATGCCCAAGGCACCCCAAGGGAGAATTCAAGGACAACCAAAGCCTAAGCTTCGGGATGCCCCGGAAGGCATCCCCTCTTTCATCTTCATCCATCGGTAACTTTACTTGAGGCTATATTTTTATTCACCACATGATATGTGTTTTGCTTGGAGCGTCTTGTATGATTTGAGTCTTTGCTTTTTAGTTTCCCACAATCATCCTTGTTGTACAGACCTTTTTGGAGAGACACACATGAATCGTAATTTATTAGAATACTATATGTGCTTCACTTATATATTTTGAGCTAGATAATTTTGCTCTAGTGCTTCGCTTATATCTTTTTAGAGCACGGTGGTGGTTTATTTTATATAAATTATTGATCTCTCATGCTTCACTTAAATTATTTTGAGAGTCTTTTAGAACAACATGGTAATTTGCTTTGGTTAAAATTTTAGTCCTAAAGTGATGAGCATCCAAGATGGATATAATAAAAACTATCATATAAAGTGCATTGAATACTATGAGAAGTTTGATTCTTTATGATTGTTTGGAAATATGAAGATGGTCATATTAGAGTCATGCTAGTTGAGTAGTTGTGAATTTGAGAGATACTTATGTTAAAGTTTGTGATTCCCGTAGCATGCACGTATGGTGAACCGTTATGTGATGAAGTCGGAGCATGATTGATTTATTGATTGTCTTCCTTATGAGTGGCGGTCGGGGACGAGCAATGGTCTTTTCCTACCAATCTATCCCCCTAGGAGCATGCGCGTAGTACTTCGTTTTGATAACTCATAGATTTTTGCAATAAGTATGTGAGTTCTTTATGACTAATGTTGAGTCCATGGATTATATGCACTCTCACCCTTCCACCATTCCTAGCCTCTCCAATACCGTGCACCTTTCGCCATAATCATACACCCACCATATACCTTCCTCAAAACAGCCACCATACCTACCTATTATGGCATTTCCATAGCCATTCCGTGATATATCGCCATGCAACTTACCACTCTTTCGTTTATTATGACACGCTCCATCACTGTCATATTGCTATGCATGATCATATAGTTGACATCGTATTTGTGGCAAAGCCACCTTTATAATTCTTTCATACATGTCACTCTTGATTCATTGCATATCCCGGTACACCGCCGGAGGCATTCACATAGAGTCATATTTTGTTCTAAGTATTGAGTTGTAATTTTTTGAGTTGTAAGTAAATAAAAGTGTGATGATCATCATTATTAGAGCATTGTCCCAAGTGAGGAAAGGATGATGGAGACTATGATTCCCCCACAAGTCGGGATGAGACTCCGGATGAAAAAAAGAGAAAAAAATAGGCCATAAAAAAAGGCCCAAGTAAAAAAATGAGAGAAAAAGAGAGAAGGGACAATGTTACTATCCTTTTACCACACTTGTGCTTCAAAGTAGCACCATGATCTTCATGATAGAGAGTCTCCTATGTTGTCACTTTCATATACTATTGGGAATTTTACATTATAGAACTTGGCTTGTATATTCCAATGATGGGCTTCCTCAAATTGCCCTAGGTCTTTGTGAGCAAGCAAGTTGTATGCACACCCACTTAGTTTCTTTCGTTGAGCTTTCATACACTTATAGCTCTAGTGCATCCGTTGCATGGCAATCCCTACTCACTGACATTGATATCTATTGATGGGCATCTCCATAGCCCGTTGATACGCCTAGTTGATGTGAGACTATCTTCTCCTTTTTGTCTTCTCCACAACCACCATTCTATTACACATATAGTGCTATGTCCATGGCTCACGCTAATGTATTGCGTGAAGATTGAAAAAGTTTGAGAACATAAAAAGTATGAAACAATTGCTTGGCTTGTCATCGGGGTTGTGTATGATTTAAATATTTTGTCTGATGAAGATAGAGCATAGCCAGACAATATGATTTTGTAGGGATAACTTTCTTTGGCCATGTTATTTTGAGAAGACATGATTGCTTTGTTAGTATGCTTGAAGTATTATTATTTTTCTGTCAATATTCAACTTTTATCTTGAATCTTTCGAATCTGAACATTCATGCCACACTAAAAAAAATTACATTGAGAATTATGCTAGGTAGCATTCCACAACAAAAAATTTGTTTTTATCATTTACCTACTCGAGGACGAGCAGGAATTAAGCTTGGGGATGCTTGATGCGTCTCCAACGTATCTATAATTTTTTTTGTTCCATGCTATTATATTATCTTTTTTGGATGTTTAATGGGATTTATTATACACTTTTACAATACTTTTGGGACTAACCTACTAACTGGAGGCCCAGTGCAAATTGCTGTTTTTTGCCTATTTCAGTGTTTCGCAGAAAAGGAATATCAAACGGAATCCAAATGTAATGAAACCTTCGGGAGAGTTATTTTTGGAACAAACGTGATCCAGGAGACTTGGAGTGGACGTCAAGGAAGCAACGAGGTGGCCACGATGCAGGGAGACGCGCCCAGGGGCGTAGGCGTGCCCCCACCCTCATGGGCCCCTCGTGGCTCCACCGACCTCCTTCCTTCGCCTATATATACTCATATACCCTGAAAACAGCCGAGAGCACCACAAAACCCTATTTCCACCGCCGCAACCTTCTGTACCCGTGAGATCCCATCTTGGGGCCTTTTTCGGTGCTCTGCCGGAGGGGGAATCGATCACAGAGGGCTTTTACATCAACACCATAGCCTCTCCGATGATGTGAGTATTTTACCATAGACCTTCGGGTCCATAGTTATTAACTAGATGGCTTATTCTCTCTCTTTGGATCTCAATATAAAGTTCTCCACGATTCTCTTGGAGATCTATCTGATGTAATTCTTTTTGCGGTGTGTTTGTCGAGATCCGATGAATTGTGGGTTTATGATCAAGATTATCTATGAAAAATATTTGGTTCTTCTCTGAATTATTATATGTATGATTTTTTATCTTTGCAAGTCTCTTCGAATTATCAGTTTGGTTTGGCCTACTAGATTGATCTTTCTTGCAATGGGAGAAGTGCTTAGCTTTGGGTTCAATCTTGCGGTGTCCTTTCCTAGTGACAGCAGGGGTAGCAAGGCACGTATTGTATTGTTGCCATCGAGGTTAAAAAGATGGGGTTTATATCATATTGCTTGAGTTTATCCCTCTACATCATGTCATCTTGCCTAATGTGTTGCTCTATTCTTATGAACTTAATACTCTAGATGCTTGCTGGATAGCGGTCGATGTGTGGAGTAATAGTAGTAGATGCAGAATTGTTTCGGTCTACTTGTCGTGGACGTGATGCCTATATACATGATCACGCCTAGATATTCTCATAACTCTGCGCTTTTCTATCAATTTCTCGACAGTAATTTGTTCACCCACCGTAGATTATGCTATCTTGAGAGAAGCCACTAGTGAAACCTATGCCCCCCGGGTCTATTTTCCATCATATAAGTTTCCGATCTATTTTATTCTGCAATCTTTACTTTCCAATCTATATCATAAAAAACAAAGATATTTATCTTTTTATCTCTATCAGATCTCACTTTTGCAAGTGACCGGGAAGGGATTGACTACCCCTTTATCGCGTTGGTTGCAAGGTTCTTGTTTGTTTGTGTAGGTACAAGGCGACTTGCGTGTAAACTCCTACTGGATTGATACCTTGTTCTCAAAAACTGAGGGAAATACTTACGCTACTTTGCTACATCACCCTTTCCTCTTCAAAGGAAACCAATGCATGCTCAAGAGGTAGCACCCCCGGCCACCCACCGTAACCGGGAGCTTCGCGATATTTTCCTCGCCCTCGCTTCTACCACGGTTTTTTCCGCCATGGTCGGCCCAAAGAATGTCATGCAACTGCATCTCCGGCCTGCCCAGGACAAAAAGCCCATTTTCGGTCATGATTCTTTTTCATAGAAGTACGATCCCACCACATCTATGATGATATCGGGTTTTTCACAATTATCATCATAGAAGTGTCATAAGCATGACCGAAAAAAATTCGTTCATCCCAAAATGTTTTGAATGTGTCTTTTTTTTTGTAGTGTAAGTAGGAGGTTTGTTCAAATAAGAATAGTACCTAAGCACCAGTCCCCCCACATATCAAATTTTCAAAGTAGCGAACACGAATTGAACCAACATGACGAAAGTGATATGGTCAAATTCCCGTGTACCCTCAAGAACGCTATGCTTATCATAAGAGACCATTTTGGCATGTCCTTTGCCACAAAAGGATTGGGATACCTTGATGCACATTATTTACCATTACCGTTACTTGCTTGCTACAAATTATCTTGCTATCAAACTACTTGTAACCGACTATTTCAGTTCTTGCAGAAAATACCTTGCTGAAAACCACTTGTCATTTCCTTCTGCTCCTCGTTGGGTTTGACACTCTTACTTATCAAAAGGGCTACCATTGATCCCCTATACTTGTGGGTCATCACCAAACATACCATCCTATATATCAATCTTTACCTCTGGACCATTCCGGAGCTCCTTGGCATGTCCGTGATCTCATCCGGGACTCCGAACAACATTTGGTCACCAACATACATAACTCATATAATACTATATTGTCAATGAACGTTAAGCGTGAGGACCCTATGGGTTCGAGAATGATGTAGAGATGGTCGAGGCGCTTCTCTAATCAAAAACCAATAGCGGGACCTGGATGCCTATATTGGTTCCTACGTATTCTATGAAGATCTTTATCGGTCGAACCTTTATGACAACATACGTAGTTCCCTTTGTCCATCGGTATGTTACTTGCCCGAGGTTCGATCGTCGGTATCTCCATACCTAGTTCAATCTCATTACCGGCAAGTCTCTTTACTCGTTCCATAATACATCATCTTGTAACTAACTCCTTAGTCACTTTGCTTGCAAGCTTCTTGTGATGCTGTATTACCGAGAGGGCCCAGAGATACCTCTCCGTCATACGGAGTGACAAATCCCTATCTCGATTCACGCCAACTCAACAGAAACCTTCGGAGATACTTGTAGAACATTTCTATGATCACCCAGTTACGTTGTGACGTTTGATAGCATAGAAGGTATTCCTCCATTATTCAGGGGTTGCATGATCTCATGGCTGAAGGAATATGTATTTGATATTTCAAAAAGCACTAGCAATAAACTGAACGATCATATGCTGAGCTAACGAACGGTCTTGTCCATCACATCATTCTCCTAATGATGTGGTCCCATTATCAAATGACAACTCATCTCTATGGTCAGAAAACCTTAACCATCTTTTTATCAACGAGCTAGTCTACTAGAGGCATAGTAGGGACTTGGTATTTGCTTATGTATTCACACATGTACTCCCTCTGTTCCTTTTTACTCTGCATATTAGATTTGTGTCAAGTCAAACTTTGCAAAGTTTGACCAAATTTATATGAAAAAATACCAACATTTACAATACCAAATATACATGCTACAAAACTACATTTGATAATGAATCTAACAATGTTGATTTGGCATTGTAAATGTTGATACCATTTTCTATAAGTTTGGTCAAATTTGAGATACTTTGACTTCGGACAAAACTTATATGCAGACTAAAAGGACCGGAGGGAGTATTTAATTTTCCAATCAATACAATTCAAGCATGAATAATAAACCTCTATCATGATTAAGGAAATATGATAATAACCACTTTATTCTTGTCTCTAGGGCATATTTCCAATAGTCTCCCACTTGCACTAGAGTCAATAATCTAGATTACATTTTAATGAATCTAACACCCATGGAGTCTTGGTGTTGATCATGTTTTGCTCGTGGAAGAGGTTTAGTCAATGGGTCTGTGATACGTCTCCAACGTATCTATAATTTTTGATTGTTCCATGCTATCATTCTTGGATGTTTTACCACTACTAGGGAAAACCCTAGTAGTAGCACTTGTTTTTGAGCTAGCAGTAGCGCTTGTACCGGCGCTACCACTAAGGCGCTACAGCTAACTAGTAGCAGTAGCGCTAGAAAGGGAGCACTACTGCTATACCTAGTTAGCAGTCGTGCTTCTTCTTAAAAGAGCTGCTAATAGTACTAAGTAGCAGTAGCGCTTCTTGTGAAAAGCACTGCTGCTAACTTTTCGTGTATTTTAAAAAATACAGCTTATTTTCGTTGTGGTTTTATATACAGTACTTTCATCAGATGATTTTATGACCATGATTAGTTATTATATATAATAGTGGGTGAAATGAACGTGGAGTAGATTCCATGTTCATTTCACCTACTAATATATATAGTAAATCATCATGCTCATATAACAAATTAGCATCCACTACAAAAAAAGACACATCCGTGACATTTTGGGCCAAACGAAATTTTTTCTGTCATACTTATGACACTTCTATACGATAATTGTGACAAAACCCGGTATCATCATAGATATGGTGGGATCCTACTTCTATGACAAAAAATCATGATAGAAAATGGGCTTTTCGTCCTGGGCGGGCCAGAGATGCAGCTGCATGACATTCTTTGGGCCGTCCATGACGGAAAAAACCATGGTAGAAGCAAGGGCGAGGAAAATATCGGGGTGTTACCGGTTACGGTGGGTGGTCGGGTCCGAGCGATGCAGGGAGGTTTGTGCGTTTCTCTCGTACACGCACGCGCGTGGGTGCGAGGCATTGCACTCTAATTGAACCCGAGCGAGGCGTTCGCCTATTGAACCAAGCGATTGCACTGCAGGCTACGCATTTCTGAACCCGAGCGATCGATCGATGGCTGTTAACTGAACCCGATCGAGCGATTCCTTCGCTACTGGTGCTAACTGAAGCCGATCGATGCTGCCTCGGGATGAACAGTGAGCGTTGCTCGGGGGTTTGGATGAATAGTTCCCGGTGGGGGTGGATGAACAGGACCCCGTGGTGTTGCGTCTGGATGAACAGGACCCCGATCGATCGAGCCGGCTGGGGCTGGATGAACAGGACCCTGTGGAGGGCTCAATGAACAGGATGACCCTGTGGAGGGCTGGATGAACAGTAGACGGCGGAGTGCTGGATGAACAGTAGCCAGTGGAGGGGTGGTTTAACAGGAGCCCGTGGAGAGGGCTAGCAGAACAGTAGACGGTGGACTAGCGCGCGGTGCAGGCTGGATGAATAGGAGCCCGTGGATGAACACTCGCAGGTGGAGGCTAGAGGAGGTCGACGGTGGATGAATAGTATCCCGTGGAGGCTGGAGGGAGTCGATGGTGGAGATGAACAGTATCCCATAGAGTACCGTTTTGCGGTACACCACACCCCTCCCGATGAACATGACCCTTGTTTCAACCGTAGCGCTCCAACACAAGTCTGTTTCCTCCGTTTTGCGGTACGCCACACCCCTCCCGATCAACAGGACCCCGTTTCGACCGTAGGAGGTCCAACACAAGTCCGTTTCCTCTGTTTTGCGGTATGCCAGAGTCCTCCCAATGAATAGCATCATGTTTCGAACGTGGCCGGTCGAACACAAGGCCGTTTCCTCTGTTCTGCGGTACGCCAGGCCTAGTTTCCATCGGCTGTTCCATCCAAGCCCTCCCGATGAACACGACGACGCATTCCGTTCCGACCCAGCCAGTTGGCTCCCCATGAACACGACGATGATGCTGTTTCTCAGTTCCACCCAGCCATGTACATGAGCCCTGGCCGTATGTATGCGCGACTAGGCGTTCGAGACCCCGCCCATATGTACGTATGTGGCCGTATTTTCTTTCTTACACACTTGCCAATGTACGTGTGCGTACATGCTACATGCGTGCCTCTACTATGACACGTGCGCGCTCTAGATCGACGAGTATGTACATACACATTCGCGACTAGAATGACAACACTACATACACTTCGACCAGGTGGGTCCCGACTTTCAGGCACTTCCTTGCGTGCGAAGATATAGTTGGTGGGTCCCAATAGTCAGGGGGGCGAATCATTTTTTATTTGCTCGGCGCACTTCCTTATGTGCGAAGATGTAGCTGGTGGGTCCCAGCAGTCAGGGGGGAAACGTTTTTTCATGAAATACGGTGGCCCCCGTCCGGTGTGTCCCCGCTGTCGGGTGCAGGAATAATTATTTTGCACGTAATAAGGAGGCACTTCCTTGCGGCTGCCATGGACCCAGCTGTCAGCCTCTCCACATACAGTACTCTTCCGATGGAAGTCAGTCGTTGACCATATTGACCACGCACCGAGAGCACCAAGGCGGTGGATGACGGTGAGGCCTAGGAAGGGGACGATGCGGAGCTGGGGAAGACACGACAGTGGATGCCCACACAGAGAAGAGTACGAGGGTTCACTGGTTCGGCTGCGGTGTGAGGCTGTCGTCGCCGCAGAATAACAGGGGGTGTGGGTGAGTAGAGGGATGGCCTGGCCAGCGGTGGGAGTAGTAGGGGGCGGTGAGGCCTCCGCGGCATCGCAGCCGGCCACGGGCGGCAGGAGCACGAGGCCCGACCGGTGCTGGTTTGGGCTGCTGGAGCAAGAAGACCGGAGGTTGAAGAAGCACTACGACCGTTGGATGGACATCGTACGGTCACTTGAGCTAGAATCGTTCATATTGACTAAGTTGACAAAGCCCTCCGTCCCAATCAACTTAGTTGGCCCACAAGTCAGCCTCCCACTATTGTGGGTCCCAGCTAGGAGGGGGTATTCATTTTTTTGTGCGTAATAAGGAGGCACTTCCTTGCGTGCGAAGATATAGCTGGTGGGTCCGACCTGGCAGCGGTGGGAATGTTTTTTCGCGAAATACAGAGGCCCTTCCAGTGGGTCCCAGCTGTCAGGTGGAGGAATCATTATTTTGCGCGTAATAAGGAGGCATTTCCTTGCGTGCGGCCGTGGACCCAGCTGTCAGCCTCTCCATGCATAGTCTACTTCCGATGGTGTCGTTCGTTGACCATGTTGACCACTCCGTGCCGAGCGCATCCAAGGTGGTGGATGATGGCTAGGCCTAGGAAGGGGAAGAAGTGGAGCCGGGGAAGACGAGGCAGTGGATGCCCACACGGAGAGGAGTACGAGGGTTCACTAGGTCAGCTGCGGTGTGAGGCTGCCGTCGCCGCAGGGCCTGGCTAGCGGTAGGAGTAGTAGGGGGCAGTGAGGCCTCAACGGCAGCACAGCCGGCCACTGGAGGCAGGAGCAGGCGGTCTCGTCGGCGCTGGTTTGGGCGGCTGGTGCAAGAAGAGCAGCGACAGAAGAAGCAGTAGGACCGTCCGATTCAAATCCAACAGTTACTGCTGCTAGAATCGTTTGTTGACTAAGTTGACAAGCCCTGCGTACGCGTCAACTTAGTAGGCCCACAAGTCAGCCTCCCAACCGGTGCGCCCCAGATGTCAGTGGGAGGAATCATTTTTTTCACGTAATAAGGAGGCAGTTGATTACGTGCGGCCAGGCCAGCGGAGGGAGTAGGGTGGGCCGGGGAAGCCTGTGCTGCATCATAGCGGGCCACAGGAGGAGGGAGCAGGCAGTCCCGCCGGTGCTAGTTTAGGCGGCTGGAGCAGGAAGATCAGAGATTGAAGAAGCACGTCGGCCGTTGGATGGACATCCAACAGTCACTGCTGGTAGAATCGTGTGTTGACTGACAAAGCCTTGCGTAAACAAGTCAGCCTCGAAATCTGTGGCGTGTACAACCCATTTGCTATTATTTTTATAATTTTTACTCATTTTCTAATTCATATGGAATTTATTGTAGCTTGTTTTCCATTTTTAGAATTGCTGCCCATTTTCTGGTCAGTACCAGGGTTAAAAAAATAACTAAATATGTGTGAAATTTTGAAAATTCGCAAATTTTTGCTGGGGAACAAAATATTCTTAATCCAAAAATTAGTAGCCATACTAAAACAAACTTAAAAATAAATTAGTACTATGTCATGTTAAATCCAATGAAATACTCCCTCCGTCCCATTATTCTACATCCGTATCTAGACTAATCTAAGACAAGAATTTTGGGACGGAGGGAGTATAAGATATCAGTGAAGAACAAAAACAAAAAAATAGACTAATATCCCATTTGCTATAATTTTTTGGAATTTTCAACCCCTTTTGATATTACTTTTAACAGACACTGACCATACTCTTTGGCCAGGCCAGAATGCATCCCTCCTCGGCTTGAAAGATTTGCAGCCCAGTAAGTCGGAGAAAACAAATAGGCCTAGCTTGGGTATTCTTCAAAAAGAAATACTGGGCTACCTATTTTCCCAAAGAAAAAAATGCTGGGCTGGTCATGTTGTTAGACGGGCCACAGAGACCGCACAACCCAGTTTATAGCCTGCTCCTCCGAATTACTACTCAAAAAAAGGTTGTGCAATTATGTCGTTAATTGACTATACGTTGAAAATGATGTGGGTCCCAGATATCAGCAGGGTGGATTAGAGTAAAAAATGAGGGGTTCATCTGAGTAGTAAAAGAGGCACTTGCTTGTGTTTGGGAGTGGACCTGGTGGGTCCGTACTGTCATACTCACAACTACAGTCCTCTCCCGATTCACTATGTTGACAGGGACCGTTTCAAAAAAATCTATGTTGACAGGGCCGAACGGCGGTGCCGTGGCGAGCGCACCAAGGCGGAGGATAAAGTGATGTTGCCAATGTGCTGGGCTGGGTTGGACATTCTTGTTGAAAAATAAAAATGGAACGGAACTATTTACGACGTTGACTATGATTTGCATGGGTCCGCTGGTTGCAGGAAGAAAATGCTGGGAGAAAGAAGACTAGTCGCTATATTTGCCTAAGAATAATATCGACTGAGTGTAACGACACTATCATAGGAAATAATATCCTCCTGTTAAATCATGAATTTAAAGAACTGGTGCATGAGCATTTAGCTTTATTTATTTATTTACTTATTTATGTTTAGGGGACCATGAGCATGTACCTGGGTTGGATTCATTGAGAGCCTCCCTTCCAGTTAATTATGGGCTCCTCTATTGGGCCTTCATCAGTGGGCTACATGTTATCAACAAGTGGAAAATGTGTTCCGTATGAAAAATAGTATGCACTACATATGGTACGGGGCACTAAAGGATCGAACCATGCAATGACTTCCAAAACATTGTGTTTGTCGTTCTAACAACACATTTATTCAACCAACAGACGAAATATACTACTGATTGTACATTGAAAACAGCACCATCAACCATGGCTGGGGGTGCAACAGAAGCAGTAAGAAGGCCAGAAGAGTGAAGACACAGCTCTCTCTTCCAAACCAAACATCAGCCATCATTACAAAAGGGCTACCAAAAAAGAACAAGTGTATGCATCAAACTAAATAAATATCCTACTACACCAAGTGTATGCATCTAACTAACTGGCTCAATTAGACGTTACTATTTATTAAGCTGTGGAGATTGGCTGACAGCTTGAACCAGATGGGTGCCTGAAGTGGGAAACTCTAGCCAGCAGGTCGAATTCTGATACTTGCGACCCTCTCTCCTACTTTGGGCTGCAAAGGGTGGCAACACATATCAGGGTATGGTGCATGCAGAGACGCATGGTACGCTGTGTACACATAGTTTTGCCTGATGAACGAAACCGCACTGCCATCATGATCCTAGCCGTCGGTTATCTCCTGGTTTTGCCTGATGTACAAACAGAGAGCATGTACCAAGGCTACTTACCAACCTCCAGTCAAAAATTCCTTAAGGCCCAGAGAAGCTGGGATCCTATTCAAAGACCTTGCAGTGACTGTGATTGTACTCCGCGAAACAACACATCCGGTACGTGCGAACGATCATCAATCGTTCGCCGTCGTCTGATCGAGCCAGGAACCACCTACAACTGCCATGCTGCTTTTCTTTGAAAGGTTCTGGGATTAGGAAGGGTAGGGACACCAGGCGGCCTACAACATCATATCAAGTTGGAGTCAAATAAAAATGGCTCTTGATGTAGTCAATCTTAAGAACAACATGTTATGAGCATGAATATTTTGTCAGTAAATGTTGGCAGTAATATAAGTAAGCCATCATGATATCATAGGAAAGTAACATACTGCTGTAATAGCCGTTTGTAGCGATGACTGGAGTAGGCCAGCAATACGTCCAGCCATAGAAGGAGTCGACAGCGTAAATGAAGCCCTTGTGTTCAATGGCATCAGAGAACCATGGAGGATGTATGATCCTGCGATGGACGTGCAGATTTATCCACTTACCGCAGTGACCTGTCAGATAGGCGAGACCGCGGTTGAAGAACGCAATTAGCCTGAAGTCTTTATAATTCGCAGATCTTGTGGGCACTTGGCAGATTACAACCTTGAGCAAATCAAACTTGGTATCATGTTGGCTACTGTAAGATTCCGAGTATTCTGGGCCGCGGTGCCAAAGCAGTGCAGTGTTAATCGAAGGAAGGGGGATCAATCGCCGGGTGTAGACCTCCACGAGCATCCAGCTGCCGCGACCGTCGACGAGCACCATCCAAGACGTGTTCATGCCGACCCAGTACATACCGTTAATGTAGTTGAGGGTGACGGGGATCGGATCGCAGTCAAGGGGGTTGATGCTCGCCACCCTACGATCGTTATGCTGCGTGACACGCCGTTTCTGAAGATCAGGCGGCATCAGCAAGCAAGGAGCTGGCTTAAAAAGCTCCGGCCTGAGGGCTTTGAGTAAACGGTACAGCCCCGACGAGCACGCGGCGAGCGGCATGGTACTGAGATTGTCCACACGCGAAACAATGAGCTTGATTACCTCTGTGGGGAGCGAATTCCAGCCACTCTTTCGGCGGACGCTGCTCGGTTCTGCCATTGTTAGTGCTTGGGTTTCGGACGAGGGGGGAGGCGCCTTAGCGGGGATGGAAGATTGGACGAGGGGGGAGGCGCCTTAGCGGGGATGGAAGAGCGGACAAAGATGGAGAAGCGAATATGTGCTGCGGGAAGTGGACAGGTGATGATGACTACAGCACGCCGCTTGACTTACGAGACACATACCAGCAGCGTAGGGTCATATCGAAGTCAGACAACTTGCTTGAGTGATCACAGTACTGGTACTCCCTACAGTACCTACTACTATGCCCTAACTTGCTTGAGTAGAGTAGTAGTGGAGTAGGACTCTGCTCTACTACTAGCACCGGAGGAGTAGTATATTCTAATCTAAAATAGTTACAAACTTCAATGCCCGAGCGTGGAACGACTACGAACCGCCATCGGTGCTAACTCCAATCCCCAGCAAACGTTCGCTGGGAGACATGGCAGTTGCAAACGCCCGCGACGCAGTTACAGTACGTGTGTAAGGGTGGCGGTTTTGTCAAATACTATGGCTTAAAAACAGGCCACCGTCGGATGGAAATCTGACGGTTACGTGGGATTCGCCAGGATTGAGCTCGTGCCGAACAATCGCCAGATATCATTACTAAAAAAAGGTTAAAACACCCGGGGCTATAACTTGCACCGGCTGACCACTAACAATGATACTAACATAGTTGTAAAATGGTCAAAGACCGTGTCTACGTGGTGTTTGGAATTATATGCAAAAAAATTAGCAAGATGCCCGTGCATTGCACGGCACACCATCATCACCAACTCGGTTTTTTCTCTACTCCTACTCCTATAAAAGACTCAGTTGGTGATGATGGAGGCGAGGAGGCGTGTTCAGCCGGGCGTGCAGCGGACGGCGCAGTACTATTCGATTTGTTATAAAAAACAAAGAAGAGTAGTAGAGATAGAGATAAGAGTAGAGATAGAGACTTAGGCCTTCCACTATGTAGGCCAAAAGCGGTGCTAAATTTGCTTTTTGGGTATTTGGCACCGATGCCCTACATTGCCCAAGCGATGCCAAACAAAAATTTCTGGGCACCGGAGCACCATCTACTGCTTCGTGTGCTACTCCTGCGCTCCATTCGGCGGCCGCAACGTCCCCTACAGCCACTCCCTCCTGCGCTCCATTCGGCGGGCGCTGTTGAAATTTGGGGAGCGCACTCTCGCGACTGCTGGCAGCCACGACTTCACCGACGACGACTTCTTCCCCGACCTCGGCAACCTCTTCCTCAACGACATGGGCGACAACCTCAGCGCCAACGGTGCTGCTCCCGTTGCACCGTATGTGTTTCTGTCCTTCCTGTTCGAAATCGTGGTAGAATTCATGTTTCTACTCTGTATCCTACTAGATTCTATCTGTTCATCTACTATGCTAGTCCACATGATTAGTTTAATCTCTGTTATAGCCGTCATGATTTATTTTGTGCTTATTCGGATTAAATCTCGTAGTAACTTGCTCATATATTCAACTGGCGCAACGTCCCCTACAGCCACTCCCGTTTCATGGACGGCCTGGTCGATGCCTCCAAGGAGCCCTTCGTCTACTGCTATGAGTGCCCGATGCCGTTTTGGGGCTCGCCGGCGGACATCGTGCATCACCTCACGGATGCGTGCAGCGGTCACTACTGGCCCTTGGCGGAGAACATCAAGTACGAGACGTGCTACCCGTTCACCATGCCGGAGTCGCTGGAGGATCACCGCCGCCTGCTAGTCTCGGAGGAGGACGGCAGCGTCTTCCTCTCTTGATCGTGGGCACCGGCGAGGCCCGCGCAGGCCGCCGCCCCGTCTCTGTAGTGTGCATCAGGGGCGACGCCGCCGACGCTGACACTGACACGAGGCCGATGTACGGGTGCGTGCTCACTGTTACTACCCCTCCGAGGTACGTGGGCGGCGACACCGGCTCCATCATGCTGACTAGGACTGTGCAGAGCTGGGACCTTCCCGCCGATGTGGACATGGAAGACGCATGGTATGATTTACCCCCAACGCGGTGCACGGGGACTCCAAGGAGGTTCACCTGGACATACGCATTATCAAGTTAAATGTTGATCATTAGTTTTCGCTCAGTGTAATCCGCTGTCTAAGCATGTGGAGACTTCCATGCATGATCTTGCTCTATTGGAGTATCGCGCATGAATAAAAGTGTATCCATTTATAGTTTAGTCTAGAATCTTCCTTGTATGAATTTTTACTACAGTACTGGTGAAAGACTTACTATGAACCATTTCTTACATCTCCTCTGCCCCTTCCAAGTCATCCTGATTTAATCCCTCCGTCAAGGTGTATAAGGGCATGGTTAATACTTAATAGCATAGCCAACTGTTGACTATAAGAAAGTGCCATGTCATCTGTAGCCAACATGTATAACAATTGATACTCAAAAACTAATTCTTAAAGATCATTTCTTGCAAAGCACAATAAGTGTTATTTCTTCACAAGTTTTGGATGCAGGTTGAACAGTTGAACGCTTTTGTTTGCAAAAGATACCTTTTTATCTATTTCACCCGGATGTTTGTGAGCTCTAGAGATGACCCCCACATCCTTTGTCAAAATAAACAACTCCCCGATCAATGCATTTCACTCTTCCGTGCAACGCACGGGCACCTTACTACTATAGATTAGTACGACCAAAAATTGAACTAACATTATATATAGTACGATAAATGCTGATGCATGTCACCTAAAATTATATCATTGAAAACTATGTTCAAATACGAATCCAACGATATAGTTTTTGTTGACATGCACTAACATTTTGTCAGTTAAATCTTCAGTCAAATTCAATGGGGGACTAATAAACCACGACCGATGTAGTACAAGTGTAGAGGGCGGCGCTGCACGGGAGTCTCACTCTCACCCCGCTCGTGGCGCGGCAGTAAAGCCGTCATATCACAAAACCCAACCACTGCCAGTAATAAGTGGCCTGGTAAAATAAACGGACAAGCAACCATCACATCCCTCCGTCTTTTTTGCATTTCATCTCTCTGCATTTACTTTCTCCGGTTCATCTCGCACACTCGATCCCTAGCTACTACTCCTAGTATCCCTAGCTACTACTCCTAGGGCCAGTTCTTTTGGCGGCTTAAAAAATAAGCCGTCTCTTCCCCAGCTTTTCCCATAAGACTAGTCACAGTGGAGAGTAACATTAAGGCGCCTCACTCATTTATTTGGGCTTCTAAACTACTACTAGTACCTCCGTCCTGGTTTATTCGTCACCATTGTAATTTGTGGTAAATTTTGACCAAAGATTTAACTGATAAAATGTTAGTGCATGTGACATGCACAAACATTTCATTAGTTAAATTTATGATCAAAATTTGACACAGATTACAATGGGGACCAATAAACCAGGACGGAGCTAGTAGTAATGGGATTACTACTAATCTAGAAGCCTAAACAAACTGGCCCCTGGTACTCCTACTAGTAGTACTAGTACTCAAGTTGGAATTCCAATTGCACGGCACAACTTGTTAGGCAAAAAATTCGATACAGGGTGTAGGAAGCGGTTTGGGAATTTGCATGCCTTTCCGACCAGTGAGATACTCCGTACAAAGTACGACAGAGAAATAACCACAGAGAAGGAAGCTAAAAGTAAACAATCAAACGAGCATTTTGCATTTGTTTGCATTGAATCGTTTCACAAGCTTGACTAGTGTTGTTTTTCTACTTTTACAAAAACCGCATCGTAATGTTAAAACGTGCATTTGCACGTACATAAGTAATAGTAGTACTCCCTCCGTCTAGGTGTATAAAGTCTTCCCTCCTTCTTGGTCACGGTGCACAACCAAAGATGACTTATTCACCTGGACGGAGGGAGTAGCACAGTCTGCAAGCATATATAGAGAGAGACGTGTAGTGCGATAGTATATAGTAAAGTTTGTGCTATATGCACCTACTTACAAAATGCGTACGGATACACAAGGTTTCCAAACTTTCCCTCTTACATACTTAATTAAGGACGCTAATAATTCCCGAACGTTCGGGATTTATCATTTGCGTCCCAAAACTAATGAGATCACCTTACGAAACTAAATTATACTCCTACTAAAAGCCACGGCGCTCGCAGGAGCGCTTGCGGCGCGCCACGAGTGCCCTGGTGCGCGGCCGTTTCCCAGCGCGCCGACACAACGCCTCTTCCTCAGCCTCGCAACTCGCGAGGTGCTGATTGGCGGCTTGCCGGCGGGCGAGCGCGATCTCACCGGTGTGGTGATCCGGCGCCAACAGGTACTCCTCCTCGCTGGAAGCGTGCACCCGGTCCACGTACCGCCAAGCGTAGATGAGGCGCTTGGGCCCGACTGCACTCAGGGCTTTGGCACGGGCGTCCTCCGCCACCCTCACGGCCCTTGCACGAGCCTTCTGCCAAAGAGCCAATTGCCTGACTCTCTCGGACGCGACATAGACCTGCCAGGCAGCTTGCCCCGCGGCGCGCTTCTCTTCCTCGGCCTTCTTCTCCGCCTCTATTTTGGCGTGCTCTGCCGGCGGCAAAGCCTCCCACATGGCGACATCCATTTCTTTCCAAAGCTCCTCAAGGCTGGGGGGCTCGGCGGGCGGCGCGGCGTTCTCCTCGTAGCGGGGAGCCGACGCGTCCTCCGACGCGCGTGCTGGCGAGATTGGGAACGCCGACGCGTCCACCTCGACGCGTCACGGCGAGGAGTGGAACGCCGACGCGTCCTCCTCGACTAGTGGCGGCGAGGAACGGAACGGCGACGCGTGACCGTCCAGGCGGTGCAGCGAGGGGCGCCTAGGGCTTGGGAGGGGCGATGCCATGGTGGTCGACGTGAGAGGGAGGGGGAGGAGATAGCGATGAACGTGAGCGTTCTTCCGAATGCCGTGGGAGGCGCAGTATTTATAGCGAGCAATGGCACACCTACGTAAGATATGGACTGAGCTGCACTGACTTAACTGCAGGTCCAGTTGCGTCACTGACATGTGGGCCAGACCCCTGTTGGGCCCATATGTCAGTGACCCAATGCACCTGCAGTTAAGTAACTGAAGCAGCGTCCCGGAAGATATGTTGCGTGATTAACGTAACAGCTACGTGGGCATATTTGTTGGAGTAAATTACGGGGGAGGGAAGGGGTGGAAATATTGCTGGTCACAACGGATTGGACGAGCGCGGGGGGAGGAGAGTCATGCATGCAGATTTTTTCCACACGGGGTGGAGTGGTGGGACCGCCGGAGGGAGAAGGAGAGTCTGGCAGGCATATTGTTTCCACACATGGAGAGGAAAAGATTTGGAGACGAACGGGCTTCCTGCAGGTATGGGGAACGGTGCATAATAAGTCATCTTGCATGCCGGGCTAGGTATAGTCTCAAGTCATTAAAAACATACACGCCCCACACATGTTCATATTTCAAGGTGCACTAAATTATTGCATGCGATGATTAAGGCTGGCCATAATGGTGGTATCTTAGCTGGTATCATGCACACGGGAATAGCAAACATGCTGATGTGGCAAAGAATTAAAGAAGAGAGGGGGGTTAGAGTAACTAGTGTTCATGCATGCATTGGTAAACACATTTTTTTGTGAAGAACGACAACATTAGTTGAGTACTTTTGCAGATTACAAAAACTATTCCACCGCCTCTATCTTGCTAAGAGTAGGTGAAAATTTTGAATTGAGCCCTTTAAACTAGAAGGGAGGTAGTAGTACTCTAATAGCTAACCTTGTTGTGATGACAAGATAGGACATGGCATGCACCTGGATGGAGGAACTAGTCTGCATTGTGCATTTAAGTTTTGTCTGAAGTCAATGTACCTCTACTTTGACCAAACTTATAGAAAAATGTATCAACATTCACAATGTCAAATCAATATTTTTATACTCATTATAAAACGTAGTTCTTATACTCATTATAATCAGTATTGTAGATATTGATATTTTTAGTATAAATTTGGTCAAACACTTTGCAAACGGTTGGCGGAAGTAAAAAGGACCAGAGGGAGTATCATGCATGCGGAGTAGGCAAAAAATTGCTCATTTAGTGGGAGAGGACGAGAAGCTTCAAGGAAGTGGGAGGGGTCTGCAACGGGAGAGCGAGAAAAAAGTGTTTTTTAGTGGTCCCGAGAAGAACTAACCTAAATAAGCACCTCTTGGATGGGTTAGATTTTTTGGATGGGTTAGATGCATCTAACCCAAACTAACCCTCCTATTTGGATATTTTTAGGTTGGTTGAGTCCAAACTAATCCAAACTAACTCTAACCCATGGATCCAAACAGGGCCATAGCCGGTCGAAGTCTCAAAGGGCGCGACCGAGCAAGGGAGGCGAAGGTCATGGGAGGCGCGATAGTTGACAGAATTAACTAAGTTACCCACTGGCCGGCATGGCGTGTGAACAGGCAGAAGCTATACCGTTAGTCCTACGATATGGGTCTAGTAGACATGACATCTAGTGGGTCCCGCATAGTTCTTGAGAACTCTTTGGGGGCTTGCAGCCGTTAGTCCACCGGGCAAGCCAGCAACCCCACACCGTTTGAACGCCCTACTCATCCCCGTCTTCTACTAGTACAGTACCTTACAACAGTTTGCTCCCAGTCGTCCCGTCCTTTCACATTACACCAGTTCAACTTCTCCTAACCCTCCTCCAAAATCCATGGCCTCCCAAATCTCCATGGTCGCCGCTGAGTACCAGGTTAGAGCCATCACCGGCGATGAGTTCATCGTCATCTACACACGTGGATCCGCGATGGTGAAAGCATGCCTTGCTCGCTTCCTACGCATGTTCAACAGTTCAACGGATGAGTGGGTCGCTGGGCTAGATGTTGAGTACACCACAGTCCTGCAAAGAGAGAAGATTCTAAAGGAGGCAGAGAAGAAGAAGCCCGCCGTGATCCAGGTTTGCGTACATAACGTGTGCTTGGTCTACCACATATGCCATGCCGACGTTGAGTGCCAGGATTTTAAGAACTTCCTCAAGGACGAAAGAGTGAAATTCGTTACTGTAGACTTTAGGAACGACAGGGATGTCCTGGGTCGGATAGGCCTCATTGTAGGCCAGCCCTTCGATCTCCAGAAGGCAAGCCTGGTGTCCTCCTCTCAGCCTTCAATGCTGACCCTGGCAGCAGCCATGATTGATCCTTCGTACGCTAAACTGAAGAAACCTCACCACGAGTTTCATCATGCATGGGAGTCGAAGACATTAGATGAAGATCACATCCTGTACGCAGCAATGGATGCCTACCTTTGTTTAAATATCTACAAGGGTTGGATGAAGAAGCAGAGCCCAGTGTCCGGTTCAAGCAAAGAAGCGTCGGCGAAGAGGAAGAGGAAGAGGGACGAGGACGAAGTCGACGAAGTGGACTCGGACTCCGAGTAGGTGGCAGTGTCGTCGCTCATGCTGGTTCTACTGCAGTGTCAAGCAGACTAGTTGCTTAGTTTATTTTCAAGGGTGTGTTGTGCTGAGGCCCCAGCAGAACTATGTTTATGTTCTTTCTCGTTATTTGAACTCTTTAGTATGTACAGTAGTACTAGTACTATGTCTTACTACTGTTCTTCTTGCAGTTGGTACTACTGCTCGTATCTTCGTGTTCCTACTGTACTTAATATGTTCGCACTAGTAGTATAATTTGGGTCAGTCGATTTGTGAAAGAAGTTCGATGGAGCGAAGGAAGAAGACGGCAGGGAGCTACCCCGGTATCTATATTAGGGTGGCAGGGTGGCCCATGATCTATCTTATGAGTGTTGGGTGTGGAATGCAGTTCGCCGGAAAAAATGGATCGTGCCCAGGGTTAAAAGGATGGCGGGGGTGGGGGGAGCATGGCGGTGGCAGGCGGTTCAGGGGGGCGGCGGGGCGGTTAGGCGTGTGGCGGGCTGAGAAGATGAACCGTGCATCAATTTCAGAGGTTGAATAAGCCCTTCTAGCCATCCATGTTGCATCAAATGGCTCACAAGAGTCGACTGACCCAAATTGCTCCTTTAGATTGCAGGATCCACATGGCATTCAAGGTCTCGAAGGTAAATTCCGCGTCTGCACCCGGTTTGCAAGCTCGAACCATGCGCGACCGGCTTCCGCCGCGACAGCCACCATGCGCGCCTCCTCCGCGCGGGCGGAGACGACAATGACACGCTAGTTCCTCCTCGCTGGCGTGCTCGTCCTCCTCTTTGTACGCTGATGCGGCTCCACCAGCTGCTCGCGTGCTTAGCAGCATGGCGGCACCATGAGGATGGATTGCAGATGACGTGAGCGGGCGAGCCTTCGGTTTCATGGAACAGGGATGGCGGTGACACGGCGGTGATGGGCGAGAAATTGTTGGCCGGAGCAGGCGGGCGCCGGCATGCGTAATAGCGGCGACGGCATATTGATGAGTGCGTGTATGGGAGCTTAGTTTAGTTTTATATAGGGTTGGTCAAACTTAAAATAAAACTGTACTAGTACACGTAACATTAGACTTAGGCAGCGCTTTTATTAGTTACCTCATCCATGATACGGAATCATGTGCAAGCACGTGAACCGCGCCGCGCAGTCGATCGAAGGGTGCGTCACCGTGTCGCGCTCGATGGACACCCACTGAACCTTTTTGTGTGTGTGAAAACAATCCCCGAATATTACTCAACTTTTTTTCCTGGAAAAGTTCTTGATGCTACAGTATTTCCATATATTTGAATTTAGCTGCAGTTCGTGTTTATTTGGATTTGGACATTTTAGGTGCGCCCTATTTTTTTTAATACTAATTTTGTGTGTGTGACTGAGAGAGAACGTGTGTATGTGTCTATATGTGTGTTTTGGCGGAAGGGCGATGGTGGATACGGTGTGTGTGTGATAGACATAGAGAGGTCTGAATGTGCAAATCATCATGCATGAGTGGGACATAGACAGATGTCGATACGTTGTGTATACATGAGAGAACAGTCTTCTAGTTTACTTGTGTGTGTGTGTGAGAGAGAGAGAGAGGAGCATCAACACGCACATTTTGACACCCTCACCCGGCCCCTGCCCACCTCAAGGTCTGCACATCGCTCTCTATCTCGCACGCACAATCTCTTCGTGAATACCCTGTTTAGCATGTAGCTTTCTGTCACATACACAAACATTTCTCTCCTTAGGTTTGTTTTCTCTCAATATCTGACACACACACACACACATAACACACACACACCCCTCCCCCGAGCACACAATCCATCCCCATCCAAGGTTATATGGCGACCACTCTCGCTTGTGCTTCTCTGCACCCCAGCATGCACAACGCCTCAATCTTCAAAGAGGGCATCGAGGAGATCGAAGACGGTGACCACACTACGCTAGAGAATGTGGGGCCATTTGGAAGCAGGATGATGTGATGACGGCTGACTGACTCCTCCCCCCACCCTCTCTCTCTCGCACAAAATTACCAATCCCTCTCTCTCCCGCACAAAATTATCAATCCCTCAACCCGCAAGATCCTTCCCCTCTCGTCCATGTTTTTCCATCTCTCTCATCAAACCTGTTGTCTCTTCTCCTTCCACGTGTACAGAATCCGAATGCACACGCATCTCATGTATATTACATGTCTCCATCTTTCTCACAGACCTATCTTCTTCCTCTCTCTTTCTCTCTCCATCTCCTCTTCTCTGTTTCATTAGGTTTGTCTCCTACTCTCTCGTCCACATACATACAATCTTTCCCACCCTATCTGCTCCATCTTCGCAAGCTCTCTCTGCACGTTTCATTCACACATTGGGATATGTTCAAAATGTTGCTTTTATAATGGCTGATGTAGAGTTATTGTTGGTTTTGTTGCATCCTACAAAGTAATAACTACGAAATGCATTTTGATTGTCATTTGACTGGGATTATGTGAGTTTGAGCATGTTGTGAAGTACTATAGACCTCGTATACATCTTGGAATTCGACAATGATTGTAACTATTGAATTGTATAGACCATTACATTCGAACTCAGTAGCCTAATATATTTATTTCACAATTTCAACAAATGATTAATTCACTACATACTAAGAAAACAAATGTGTACTCCCTCCATTTTATTTAAGTCTGCGTATTAGCATTGGTCAAAGTCAAGTTTTGTGAACTCTCAGAAAGTTTATAACAAAAAATATTAACATATACAATAACAAATAAATACCATTAGATTCATTATTCAATGTACTTTCACATCATACATATTTGTTATTGTAAATGTTTATATTTTTCTATAAACTTGGTCAAACTTTAGGAAGTTTGACTTTGGTCAAACCTATTATGCAGAGTTTACTAGTACTACTTGCTAGTTGCTTAGCCGAATCACCCAACATGCCACACGGGGAGTTCAGTGTCACAAAATTTTGAGGTCGGCGGGAAAATCTCCCGCGACCCTGATTTGAGCAGTGGGAAGTTACCGTCATAGCCTTCGGAACAGGCCTACGGATGACAGTTGGTAGGGGGCTGTTTTCGTAACTTCAGGTTCACCCTACCCAGCCAACCCCACCCCGGCACCCAAAGTAGTACACCTGAATGCTCCCCATTTTCTATCCCCACCGCAAAATAGACTTCTTCACGGCACCGCAGCCTTCGTGCTCCTCCCCTTCTACATCAGTGCACTCGTCCACCGCAGCGCATCTGCCTCATTGACGACCTTGTACGCCGCACTGGAGTCGGTCCACCGTCATCGTCGTACACGGAGCCTCTTCCCCGGCACCTTCTTCCACGGTCTCGGATCTGCTTCCGGGAAGCCGACGCCAAGCGCAGAAGCACCACCGTCGTGGACAATGAACTGACTCCCGTTGCCGACCATGACTCACATAGGCTGCCGCGACCATCGTTCTCCTCCTCGATTGGTAATGTGTGTATTGAATCACATAGTAGTACATGTGCAGCTCCAATTTTGTTCATACCTACCCTTCAAATTTCCTGGGTGCTATTGTTCCCGTAAAAATAATTGGTTATAGCCTCCATTGTCCAACAGAATATCAGCTTGTAATTGTGCGTCGCTCCTGTATCGCGTTGTGCTTGGGTAGGTTTTTCATCTGCAAGTAGTCTAGAAAATGATGGAAAGTTTTTTAGAACTAGCAAGATGCCCATGCGTTGCACGCATCAAGATGCATTTGTATGAGTAGTTTATCTTGTGGGAGAAAAGGATGAACGAGGGAAGGCCTTATTTACAAATTTGGAGAGGAGTCTGGGTATCTTTTTGCAAAATTTCCATTGTTTCCTTCCTATCTGTCAGATATAAATGGGACGGCCTATATTGCAAGATGGCAGGCACACCATCATCACCAACTCTGTTTTTTATAAGAAAAAATAGAGAAAAAAGTAGAGTAGAGAAGTAGAGATAAATATTAAATATAAAATAAATATAACAGTAGAGAAGAGAGTAGAGATAGCAGAGACGTCGAGAAAGGATTGCGCGCGCGGGAAAAAGCGGCCGGGCGTGCGCTAGTTTTGGCGCGCGGCATCCGACGCGCTTTATAAAATCCAACACCCTCCCACCGCTCTGTGCCTTGCAACCGCTCTCTCCCCGCTCTGTGCCTCGCCGCCGCTCTCTCCCCGCTCTTTCTCGCCTTGCCGCCGCCGTGCCACCATGCCGCCGCGTCGCTGGGAAACTTGGGGATATAGCGGCGTCCGCGCGCGCCCCTCCGACGGCTTCTCCGCCGAGATCCGATTCCGCGGGATGCGCCTCGGCCTCGGCAATTTTGACACCACCAATGAGGCCGCCCTTGCGTACGACACGGCAGCATGGCGCCTCCGGTGGCCTCATAGAACATTGAACTTCCCCAACATGCCGATGCAGGAGCGGGCACAGGAGCTCCCGCCTCTGCCACGGCTTATCACCGATGAGGACCATCGCGACAACCGGAGGCGGGAGCACCGTCTCGGCATCGCCGAGATGGACGAGGAAGCCATGGCGCTATGGCGCCAACGCTTCTCGTAGGACAACATCAACGAGCGGGAGTTCTATGCGCAATGGAGGGCAAAGATGGATAAGAGGAGGGCAGAGCGAGCCGCCTATCGCGACGACAAGCGTAGGCGAAAAGCGGGCACTCAATTCAACATGAGGCTAGGAGCAGCGTCGCCCTGGGAATCCAACGACGATCGGTATCTTCACGTACATAGTCAGACGTCGAAGGAGGACATCACCGAGGAGGCTCCGGACGACGAGGAGTAGTTGAATAATCTATTTTTTTCTATCTATGCTGAGAACTATCCTCTACTCTCTACTCTCTAATCTCTATCTCTACTTCTCGATCTCAGCACTATAAACACTTTTTTAAAGCGCCGCGCGTTGCGATTCTGTTGGAGATGCTCTAACATGGCAGACGAGTGCTTTAATGTTGCCCACAAGATGCGCGAGTATTACTAGTAGTATATTTTTCTTGCCATGTTGAGATTTTAAAACCATGAGTGCGAACATGCAGAGGAGCAATGAAGACCAAACACGGGATATTGGGGACATCTTCAAGGAGAGTGGCAAGTTAAAGAGGAGCTGCACCAAACCTGTAAAACGAGCTTTGCTAAGTAACACCCTTTCAATTACTTTCGTTTAGCCTCGTGTTCTTCGATGTGTATATGTTGTAGTTTCTGTTTCTCTTAAGCCTCATGTTCGTCGATGTGTAATAAGAAGAGTCTTAATCATCCTAATGCTTTCAGTTTTAGCTTGATGTAGGAAGTGGGTGTTCTCACCTTGTAGTCTGTTTTTATATATTTTTTCCTTTTGAATTCACTTCTCTGAGTTTTGTTTATCTGGCTTCTACTAAATGGATCTGGGTTGCTCTGAGTATTGATCTAAAAAAGAAGTAACTTCATGTCAGGATGCAGTTCCTGCGAGGAGGGAAGTATGGTCAACCTCGAGATCATGTGAGGCTGGATTACACACAAGGTGCCAGTTCCCTAATGACACTGGATTAGACACAAGGTGCAAATTCCCAGATGATGCTGGATTACACACAAGCCAGGTGGAGTTGTCAGCTGTTCGTGTCCTCGTGGCTCTAGTAAAGGTTGAAAGAATGCATGCAGCAGCCCTTGAGAATGTAGCTGAGTTCCTGAAGAAGCGGAAAGAGCAATCATATGCTCTCTTCACCCATGCCAAAGAAGAGATGGAAGAAGCCAGAAATAAGCTAGCAGAGGCAGAGTAGGCTAGGCGTCTCCTGCTATCTAAAACTGTTGTCAATACAAAATTTCCTTCAAAATAACTAGGTTCAAATGTTTATCCAGTCAGCATGCCTATTGTGATGTCCGTGCATCTACTGATGTGGCACAAAATATTTTTTTCGGGTCATGTAATGACAACAATTACTTTCCAAACAATAACATATGAAGCATTGGACATGGTATAGTTCACGCGCAAGCCCGACATTCCAAGTTCAACTTCCACATCAAACTCATGTTCATAGATATCTGCACATTCATACATAATGTCCACAACCATGATTCACTTCAAAGCCAAAAAAAATGAGGAGATTTACAAATAAAGAAAAACCTCTAGTTCCTGCTACCAGTGCGAGCACAACAAGTCAAGACCATGCGTAATTAATTATATTTCGGTCATTTTTTTGTTCTAAAATGCCGGACGGCTCGTGGAAGGACGTGTTGCTGGCACACGCGCGGATTTAATGAAGGTAGGCGGGGCAGTCTGAAGCCGGTTGCATGCGGCGAGGAGGCATGTTCAGCCGGGCCTACAGCGAGTGGGGCCCTCTTGGCCGGCGCGCCGGTTCAATGCTTGCACTATGAGAGGTCACGTCCGTGTCAGAGCAATCACTCCCTCTAGTTCTTTTTTGTTTGGGTATAACAAAATCTTGTTTTCCATTCACATTTTGCAAGTAAAATTCGTGGACAAACTTTGACCCGAAATACGATGGGGACTAGTAAACCAGAACGGAGGTAGCAGTTTTTTTTAATCAAAGAAGGGTTTCCCCCTTCTGATTTTCATTACTGAAAACCAACATCTAAATCTAAACCATAGTATTTTCCCTAGAACTACCAGGTTCAACATCTCGCAACATAAACCCATACAACCATACGCCAAGGAGGTACGTAGTACTATGAATTCCATTTTCGCTCCATACCAATCGTTCTAAAAACAACTTAATACTTATAACACGCCATCGAAAATCGGAACTCTTAACCCCACTAAAAATGATATTTTAAACATGGCTACTCGATCTGTGGCAACTGGCGAGCCACCGCCTCCAAGTCGTTCACCTGTGGTCCTGACCATCAACTCCTACGGATCAAATTATCACGTGAGTTGACTATTCCTACAAAGGTGCGCTGCACCACGTACCCGATACCCGCGAATGCAGCAATCGTGCACCTAGGGTTTTAGGGTTTATTTGTTAACATTGCCTTTATGTAACACTCATGTGTGCGAGACAGCGAGAGACTGACTGCGTGTGTGCGCCTCTTCTCTTCATATATGTACTCCACCGTTTGTCTGGTGTCCAAAAAATTATAATAACTACTAGCAATCTGCCAATGCGTTGCCACACGATCATAGTAGATTAATACATACTCACCGATTTGATAGGAAAAAAGTCTAGTTTTGAAATACGTATATCACTAAAAATATGCTATGTTTCACTCAAAATATATTCCTTTGGCGGTTTTGATGAGATAAGGGAGGAATGTTGTTGGTTTCAAGATTCGAGAAGTGGTATATGTCTAATTTCTACTCTTACTAGCAAGATGCCCGTGCGTTGCACGGAACATCAAGATCTTATGGGAGAAAAGGATGAACGAGGGAAGGCCTTATCTTCAAATGTGGAGAGGGGTGTGGGTAAATTGCCATAGTTTCCTTCCTATCCGTCAGATATAAACCAGACGACCTATATTGCAGGATGGAAGGTCCACCATCATCACCAACTCTGTTTTTTATCCCTACTCTTATAAAAAGCATAGTCGGTGATGATCATGTGCCTGCCATCCAACAATATAGGCCGTCCGATCTATATCTGACGGATAGGAAGGGAACTATGGCAATTTTCCAAAAAGATACTCACACCCCTCTCCACACTTGCAAATAAGGCCTTCCCTCGTTCATCTTTTTCTCCCACAAGATAAACTACTCATACAAATGCATCTTGATGTTTCGTGCAACGCATGGGCATCTTGCTAGTTGTTGCAAAAATCCCATGTGTGAGAGAGAGAGAGGGAGAGAGGAGGAGGACAGAGTGCATTTGCGACAAAGACACAAAGAGTGTGTGTGCGAGAGGTATCAGCTTAAAATGAGGCGATAGTGTGTGTGTGCACGATCAAGAGGGCGTGTCTCAAGAAGGGAAGAAAAATCTACATAGATACAAGGAGCGGGAGAGAGACATGTATGCGATAGTGGAAGCACGAGTGTGCGGGTGTATAAACCTATCTAGAAGCTAGTCGATAAATGTTTGTGAGAGAAATACGAGTCAGGGGTGCAAAAGCGAGAGTTTTGTGTGTGTGTGTGTGAGAGAGAGAGACGTAGTTGGGAAGGGGAGTGGAAGCAGGAGTTGTGTGTGTGTGTGAGAGAGAGGGGGAGTTTGTCTGGTCGGTAAACAAATGAATAATGTTAGTCTAGGATGGAGACGAAAAGGAGACCGCAACAAATGTTGTGTCTACAGGAGAGGGAGAGTGAGAGAGTAATTTTAGTGGTATGAGTCATATCTAGAGACATATAGGGTGTGTGAGAGAATCCCATAGAGAGAAAGACAAAATGAAAGACGAGTGGAGACTGTGTGTGTGGCGGTGAAAAAGAAAGCTTAGGTACCTAGTGATACCAAAGAATGGTAGAGACATGAGAGATAATGAAAACCGTGTAATGTATAATGATAGGGAGAGTGTGACACTTCTCAAGGGAGACGTCGAGAGACCATGTTTGTGAGGATAGGAGAAACATGAAGTGAGCGTGCGGGTGAGCTGGAGAAAAGAGAGTGATAGCTACATGAAGGAGCATGCATGCGAGAGAGATGGGCGTGAAAGGAGTGAACATAAAAGGTATTCAAATATTTGAATTCGAGATGATGATACATGTAATCCATACTCGAACCAAAATTGATCTATCAAACATGCATACTCATATGAATTCACGCGCATCTATGTTATTTAATATGTAGATATTACTGATCCATACATTTTAGTAGAACATAATTTGGTTTAATTTTTTGAATTCAACCTTATGATTTTGAGATCATTGTATTTGTAAATCATATTATACATATAAAGGAGCAGAATTCTTTGTTGTGCTTTTGAAAGTATATATAAAAAAATGATGTATGTAGAATTTTATTCCAATCGAAAATGGATCCCGCCTGAAAAAAATAGAATACAAATGCGAATTGAGTTGGCAAAGTAAACGTGCACTCTGCAAAATTTGAACGAAGCAGGGAAAGTCGCAGTAACCACCCGAAACCAAAATCTTTGAGATGGAAATTACTACTACCTATCCCTGCCATGCAAAACCTATCTGCTCGATTTCTATAGGTTTCGATAGGGGTAGGTTTGTAATTTCACTCAAACATGACATAACCTCCTCTCACCCGGATTCATACATGGTGGGCGCCAAAACACAGTGTGTCCTCGGCCGAAATCGACTCCCTCCCCGATTCATACATGGTAGGCGCCAAAAACAAACTCTCGTCGGCAAATATTCGGTGTATGCGAGATTACCGTCCTATCCCGAACCGACTAATATTGCTGTGATGTAGGAAATTTGAAACTGGGGCTAAGTTTGTAAATTTCCTCGCATTTGAGACAAGCGCGCCTTGAAGAATGGTTCCCCCTACCTCTCTACCTCCACTTCCCCATTCGTACTCCATGGGCGCCAAAACACCCTCTCCACCCCAGCCTCCTCTGTCCGCCACCCCATCCACCGCCGTCCTCCTCCACCAAGCCGGAGCTGATACCCCGACACCGCCGTCCATTACAAGAGATCGACCTCTCTCATCCACGGCTTTGGACCGGGATCCTTGCATCCCGTCCTCCTGCTTCATCCCCGTCGTCGTCCACCTTGCCGGCGCTGCTCCTATGACTGTCTCGTCGACCGCGCCCTGTCGCCACCGTCTACCCTCCTAGATCTGCTTCCATGCCGCCGACAGCCATCACTGGCGCAACACCATCAATTTCTCAGCAGATGCATACACGGCACCGCACTAGAGGCAGTACTCTTTCATATCTGCTCAACTTATTTATCACAGCAAGAAAATACATCGCCACTGCTTTACTCTGATTTCTTATCCATCACTTACTTGCTAATTGAAATAAAACATTGGTTGCGAAGTTGCCTTTGTCTGGTTTGAACCTTCAGATCCGCCATGGCACGCTCAACACTATACTCACAATTCTTATGGTTTTCCCCTTTTATATTCCACACTAGTTAAATCACAGTAGACTAAATTTCAAAATTGGGTCAGTCGATTTTTCAGAGCTTGCCGGAGTTTGCTGGTGCGAACGAAGGGGCTCGGGTGGGGACGGTGGTTGTGGGGGGCGATGGGGGAGCCTCGCCGAACGAAGAAAACTCAACGCGGGTGGGGGCGGGGGTGGGGGTGGCGGAGGAACACAGGTAGTGGGGGCCGGTGGTCCTGCCGGTGGCTCATTCTGTATGGGAAGAATCAGAGATGAGGAAGAAGAATGGTTAGGAGACGTAGGATCTTCATCCAACCGCCTAAAATGGTCGACTGACCCATATGACAAAAGGCACAGGACTTGCATGCAGACATGCCTTTATATTCAGTACCATCATCGTACCTGCTTAGCACTACTCCTGAATCCATCAAGCTAAACAACGGGCCACTCATAATTCCAAACTGGTTGCTCAAGTACAAATCTGATATGATGTTGATATTACTAAAACAGATAACATTTAATTGGTCAGCTAATGTTCCTACTTTACTTTCGAAAAGCACGTGCACCACATATAGAGAGACAATAGGGAGTTGCTTTCCTAATGTGCTCTGGTTCATCATGTATGGGAACTGCGCAACGAACATTTTATTATCCAAAATCTGCTTGCTCTTCTTTAGCATGTTCCTCTTCCGTTCTTCTTTAATAAGTAATCTCCCTGTTCCTAAATACAAGTCTTTGTATAGATTCCACCATGGACTACATATGGAGCAAAATGAGTGAATCTAGACTCTAAAATGTATCTGGATACATCTGTATGTGATCCATAGTGGAAATATCTACCAAGACTTATATTTTGGAACGGAGGGAGTATGATAGTAGTACAGTATGTTCCTTATAGTGAAGATGAGGAGGGACATTTGCAGTGTAGAGGTCTATACGGTCGGTTGTGATGGACACGTTGAACTCTTCGGGCCTCTTTGATTCGTAGGATTTTGTAAACACGGGAATAGGATTTGTAGTGGCCTGCCCACTTGAATCCTATAAGAATAGCAAGGAAATGCGGGGAGCTGTGTCGCCTTTGAGAGTTACACTGATATTAACAGTACCGCACCTTCAGTTGAAGAGAGCTGGTATCCGAAGCCTTTCTAGCCGTACCGGCAATACTAGCACATATATTCCAGAAAGTTCCACTTCGCTGATTTTACACTGATGCTTACAGTTTTCCCGTTATATCTACACTATGACCTATGAAGCTGTTTTGTGTCGCACTAGCAGCAGTCCACTCTTGAAGCTAAACACTGCAATGACTTACAAAATTTGTACCAAGGCATTGAGTGCCATTCTGGATACAATGAAACTCATACACTCCCCACCTGTTGATTCTTGTTCAGAATATGATCCTAATGACTATTCTAACCTTGAGGAGTCAAAGGCAGATGGCCTGTCCTGTTCACCCATCAAGGTGCCTGTTCTAATTTGGCAAGGTTTTATTGATTGTGCGTATCTTGCATATGTTGTCTTGCATTTCTTCTACTTTGTTGCACCGCCATCTACTTAGTTTTACTCATCATATTTGTCGAGATGCCATGCCCATCCATTATCAATACATAGTCCATCTGTCATCATACCATGTTTTTCCACTCAAATGTTGTTCTTGTGCATCAGACATCAAAAAGGAAGAGGGTGATTGCCGAACCTGAAGGAGCACCAGCAAAGTCCTTGAAAAACATGGTGGTGCCGGAGAAATCAGACATCACCCCACTTATATTGGCTGTACAACCAGTCACATAAAACATAGGACCGAGTCCAGCAGACTGTACCCATACTTCACTGGCCACACCACTAGCCCCACCACACAGGACCTGCACTCCAGCAAAAGGTATATCGATTTCAGTTGCCATAGTACTAGCCGTACCACAGAAAAATCCCACTCCAGCAAAAAGTACAGCAACTCCACCGGCCGAAGACCTATCCCAACTGCAGAGACGGCCAATTCCTGCAGATTGGAACCCCATTCCAGTTATTCCCAGTTAAAAAGACAATGCTTTCAATGTTGTTAGGGACAACGTGCATATATTCCCATCATGGGAAAATTATAGTGAAGACAAACACCATTTTCACATCTTCCTGTCCAACTTACATGTAAGTGCTATTATTCATGGTTATTATTTTCCTGTTTTCTGCTTATTGAACACATCAATGATTTACATTACATTGTTGTAAGTGGGCGAGGGTCAATCTGGATAGTCATGATGAGCAAAGCTTGCTTGTGCTTTTCAAGGAAGCATTGCAGCAGTATCGGTGTTACCTGAGGAAATCACACTTTGATGGCAAGTCTATAAACGAATTTCCGGTGAAGTCTCCTATGCTAAATTTAGAAGACATTGAATCGAAAAACCTTGTTATGCACTAGCCTCATTCCCCGGATGAGGTACTGTCTATGAAATCACATGACAATTTGAACTTCTACTTTTCCGTATCTGCCTTACAGATCTTTTTTGTAGGAAATATGCTCGAAGAAGAATTCTGGTTTGAAAAGAGCGACGTTATATCACAAATATGTTGCGCGCTGCTTTGCTCTTGTTAGTACCTGTTGTCCTGTATCACTATACTTGCATACATACCTGGTTCATTATGTGATAGCAGTATGCATGATAGCTTGCTTATCAATTGTTCGCTCCAAATTATCTGGTCTGTATAAATGGTTACATTAGTGTAGAATATATCCAATGCGAATGAATTTTTTTACCTCTGCATTGTTCTTGTAAGTACTTGTTGTCCTTTATTAGTGTACTTATATTGACAGGTAGTTGTTCATGTACCATCACTCTACAGCTTATTTTCCTTTGCCCTCCATTTTCTACACATCAGATCTATATTTACTCTTACCATAAGGTTGGATAACACCGATGGTACTGAAGAAGTTTAGCTGTGCATTGCTCTTGGTTGTACCTTTTGCCTGTATAGATGTACTTACATTTATAGCTACTTGGTTATGTAGCATCACTCTTCATCTTATCTTAAATATTCTCCATTTCTTCTTATATTATCACATCTATATTTACTCTTAACAAAATGTAGAATAAAGGCAATGCTTATGAAGAAGATTTTGTGGTAAACTTCTTGAATTGCCCCCCATCAGCATGGACAAGGGCTTTATAGAGCCTGTCTTCACCAATAATGTAAGTTTGTCCTTCTCGAGCCTTCAAACTTTGTTGTGTATATTTGGTTAGGCATGACTACAACAGATGTTTATTTTTGGTGTTTGCATAAAATTGCATGTTTAAAGTTTATTATGTAGTTCATAAACAAAAGTTTGTCCTTCTCAATTTAGGTTTTCAGTTGTACAACCAAGTTCCTTCTTCATACCATGTAAATTAAACTATACAGAGCAAGTGGTCTTCTTTTGCACTGCATGTAAGCTTCTGTTCTTGATCCATAGTCCAGTGGTGTGGTGAACCTACCCACTACAGCACAATGTCATATTCTGCAATGTCTTAACTATGAACAATGTCATATCATTCTACTATTATTTAAACCGTCTCTTTATTTGCCAAACTGAAATGGGATAAATTGATAACACACTAACCACTGATACTTATGAGTTCTTGATCTGTAATACAGTGGTGTCGTGAAGCTGTCAACTCCTTCACAATGTCATTTCTTGCCATGTCTTGACCTGAACAATACCATTGTGTTAATGCAATTTTAAACTGTGTCACTTTATTCGTTAGTAAGAAATGTGATGAATTGTCTGAACTGATACTTTTATGTGCAAAACCTGTCATCTGTCTGCTTGTTTATATTTTAGAGTGAGGAGGATATAAGTGTTAAACAAGCACAGTCTCATCAGCTTGCTCAGCTGCTTGCGCTGCAGCTCCCCAGCAAGGCTAACCTTTGTTGAACTCTATTGAAGTGCTGTCGGCTTTGTATATTATTTTTTCGGCATGTTTATCTGCACTGGTGGCGATCTTTGATGCCCATTGTATGTAATTTTTTGTCTGCTTGTGTTTTATTATCAAAGTGGCAAACTTTGATGCCAAGTGGATGTAATATACCGTAATTTCTTTATTGGATAGCCTAGGTTTTTTCCTATTCATGATGCTGCAGTTATTTTATTGTATATATATCCTGTCTTCGCAGTAAACCGGCCAAACCGTAAAATTACGGTACATAATCGGGCCATCATGCAATCACGATGTATGATCCGCATCATGGGCCCCATCATCTTGGTCCATTAAAATGCCTAAATGTAAACTGGCCCACTAGTAGATTCAGGCCTTTAATAGGCCGAGTAAACCGCCAGTCCTCTTTTCGCAACAAAACTCAATGGGCTTTTAGGTGGCTGAGAAGTAGGTTGGGCCTGAAACGTGTTGAACAGCTCACAGGCCGGCAGCAGCCCGAAATGGACCCCGGCCCATGATTGTGCCAATCAAATCACGGGCTTTTAACAGGCCAAAATTGACTCGGTCCTTGTTTGGCCCAATCAGATTATCGGCTGCGAGCAGGCCGGATGCAAACCGGGCCGTAGTTAGGCCCAACTATATGACGGGCTTTTAACAGGACGAAAATAATATAGGGCCGAAATGTTAAACAGGCCCTTAACAAGACAAAACTAATATCAGGCTGAATTACTAAATGGGCCTTTAGCAAGTGGGCCCAAAAGCATAGCATCCAGTTGACGGGCCGAATCTGATATGTGCCATAATTTAGCCCAAAGCCTCTTAAAGGACCGGACCTGATCTGGGCCGTAATTTGGCCCAGAATGTGGTAGGATTTTAACGGGCCGGATCTCATATGGGCCATTATTAGGCGTAGAACATGGCAGGCCATTAATGGACCATATCAAATATGGGCCGACATTTGGCCCAAAACATGGCAGCCAGTTAATGGGCTGGCCTACTAGGGCCTCAAAATCTTATGGGCCTACAGCTGGGCCGGCCCATTAATGTTGGTGAAATCTCATGGGCCTTTAGCTGGGTCGGCCCATTATGGTCCACAAAAATCTTGTGTGCCTTCACCTCGGCCGGCCCATTATGGCCTGCAAAAATCTTGTGGGCCTTTACCTGGGCCGACCCATTATGGCCCGCAAAATCTTGTGGGCCTTTAGCTGGGCCAGCCCATTATGGTCCGCAAAATCTCATGGGCCTTTAGCTGGGTCGACCCATTGTGGTCCGCAAATCTTGTGGGCCTTTAGTTGGGCCGGCCCATTTAAACTTTATGGGACTCTTTTGGGCCGGTCCACGTTGGATGAGTGACACCTGTGCCAACGCGGAGTTTACACGTGTTTCCTCCAGCCAATGATGATTTTACACGTGGAAAACCCCCATTGGTCCAGCCAGTTAACGGGTTATCGGATCCAAAACCGGACCCGATAACTTAATAATGTTCCGTTAGGATGGATGCCACGTGTCGGTCACCCTTGATGAAAGCACTTCTGTGACGCACGATTTGTCGTCATGGAAGTGGAAACTTCCGTGATGATAATTTTGGTAATGTCATGGAACACTTCTACGACAGCACAGGTATGACTATCTTGATTCTGTCATAAAATCGTCATGGATGTACATGCATGACAGACAATGCGACCTACTGTGACAAACACGTATCATCACAGAAGTGTATTTTTTGTAGTGATCAAGCATCATCGATCATAATAATAAATAAATCATCATTGGTATCATAATAACAAGTCATACTCATCATAATCGATCATACAACTTCTACTCGATACCACATCATCATCATAGTCATCTAACCAAACATACTTAGTTGTTCTTAGCACATGATCATGAGTATTAGCTAGGACCTACTACCTTCTCCTAGGTAAAATAGCATAGAACAAGATAGTCCCTGACTCTCCATTATGGAGAATGGATATCATCTTGTCTCCAATTCTTGCCTTTCGCACAATCTTGCTTCCAAGAACCTCCCAACGACTGACCATACATTGTTTCCATTCTTTGATTATCAGGTCTTCACTGTTTTTAGAAATCTGATATGCACATGTGTGACTTGTAGGATGACCTGGCTGTATGTTCAAAACATCAAGGCGACCATTCTGATACATCAGATGAGGCACACAATCAGATGGGATTTTCTGTTGAAAAACATAGTAATAACTTCGTAGTTAGCAATGTACTTAAGTTTTAAAAGAATTTATGCAAAAGATGCATGGATGTCATAATAGTAAAAAAAATGCCATGGCATCTCCATGGATGTTAGCGTGGTTCAACACATGCACTAGTGGCACGTATTTACCATAATGTGGAGGAGTTTGATAATAGGTATTGTAATTGTCAAGATCAATACAAAATGCGATCAGATGATTTTTCTCCTGATAAGTTAACTCAAAGCCATCGGTGTAGTAGGTTCTGTCTACCATCTTCCGCACAATGTTTGAAGAATGAAAATAAGCTATCAATGGAAATAAGCTATCAACTATTTTGAAATAAACAATATAAATTAGTTAATAACTATGTTTGATAAACTCACATAGCGGTAGAATTGGAAGCGTATCAACAAGGACCCAAATGTCCATATTGTCTTGGTTGATGTCAGGATCACCAAGATCCATGGTGACAAGCATACCCTCATAAAAAACATACATCTTGCAAAATGCTTCCCAATTTTTGCAACCAAAAAGGGTTACGCTCTCAGAATTGTATAGATTTACTTCAAAATCCATACCATGATGGGTCCTTAGGTGAATTTTCTTTGTTTCGAAATTTTCATGGTCTTCAAAATCCATCCTCTCCAAGACATAGCGTCTTGCATGGCATGGGATAAGCTACTCGAATTGTAAAAGATGAAAATTACACATTGAAATAGTTGAAGTCATGCTTAATTACGAAAAAAACACTTGTCGTCTTTGTGTACCGTTTCAACATCGAAGGTCTCCTGGAGCTTAATGCAGAAGCGCCGATCTTCGTCCAGGTGAGGCCTGTCGCATAGACCTCAGTCGTCCTTGCACCAGCAGCACTCCCCTGGGAGAATTTCATCATCCGATGACGACATTTCCTACGTTCATAATTCAAAGATTAAACTTGTACAATTCAATATATGTACTACAGAAATTAAATTAGATCATTATTATTCATCGCGGGTTGACTATCGGTCTGTCGAGTCTTTTTCTTGAAAACTCTCAGCTCGCATGGTGTATACATTCGACCGTTGGTGGTGGTGGAGACTCTCACTCACTGATTCCTCTCTGACATTTGCGACCGTTGGTGATGGTCGTTACTCCTCGTTCCCCTAGTGCATAACAAATATCTAGCACCCGGAGAAGAAGGAGAAACGACCCCCACGACAACAGTCGGGCTTCTTTGTCCTCTCTCTTATATGGTGGATACATTCCCTCACTGATTTTTCGATCTTCGGTGATGGAGCCTCGACAGACTTAAAGTCAACCCGAAATGTCATTTAATTATTTTTCTAGACAATCCATGCCACTCTATATTTCCTACATATTCTAGCACAAGTCATGCCAGAATTCACGAAAAAATCCGGCATGACCTTTGCTAAAGAAGGACATATCGAGCGCCTGAAATTTGCCGGAACGAAAATTAATCAACACTCCGGCAAAACATAGGCCGCTATAGGAGGTGTAACATGCAAACATGGCTGGCCACTTGGGCAAGCACATATCCTATTTGAGCAACACAACATATACATGTTTATATCTACATCATATGAGCATTCAAACTTGATGGAGTAGTTTTCCAATTTGAGCATTCAATAAGCAAAACCAAATCGTAAAATAAATTAGTATTCAAATTAGCATTCATTCAATAAGTAAAACTAAATCATCTCTTTCATCCGTACATCGTCGAATATTATCACTAATAGATCTTGAATAGTATCATACATATAACATCACTAAAACAGCTAAAACCGTAGCGAACGACGGGTATCGGTGCGGGCGGTGCACACCCAAAGAGAAGGAACCATCACAGGATAATTGCTCCAGTGAGATCCCTAAAGAACCTCCCAAGTATTGGAGAACCTACCCTCCAACGCAACCATGTAGCGACAGACGTGCTCGTCCTCCTCGCTGACATGTTGACGTACCACCTCCGTGGGGTCCTCAAGCCTCCGCACCGTCACTGGCCCACGCGACCGCCACCAAAGAAGGTTTTGGTCAATGATGGGCTGACTCCTCACCAAGCTGTGCCCCCCGGAAGGTAGCACCTCCCAGTACCAGCCCGACGGAGCCCAGTCCCGGACATGGCTCCTCACCAAGCCCAGGCCTCCTCTGCCGAGTCGACTACAAGGATACGGGATAGGCATCATCGACGTCGATGCGGGAATAATTGCTTTAACTAAAAAATAACAACAAATGTGACACCTAAAACACCTAAATTCTATGAACTACACCTAATTAAAAACCTACATTTTGAACATGATTCGATCATAACTAGGGTTCATACTACATTATTCTAAGATTAAACACCTAAAAGACCTAAATTAAATTAACAACATGGGGTGGCTGGTCTCACCTCGATCGAGGTCGGAGGGGGTCGGTGACGACGGACGGCGGCGGGGATGATGCAGGGGCTCCTTGATTTCTGCAAAATATAAACAAAAACATTATTATTGTCATGTTAGTACTTAGTGAAATTCCATAAGCTACATTTAATTATTCTATTCAAATTTACTTATAATTTCCTATTCTATTCAAATTTACTTATTCAAATTTTCTAAAAATTTCCAATTCTATTCAAAAGACCTACATTTACTTATTTTCTCAATTTCATATTTTATTCTATTCAAATTTACTTATTCAAAATTTCTAAAAATTTCCTATTCTATTCAAAAGATGTATATTTACTTATTCTTTTCAAATTACTTATTCAAATTTTCTAAAAACAAAATATACTACCTACATTTACTAAAAACAAAACCCTACATTTAACAAAAACTAAAACCTATTTACAGAAAGGGGGAGGAGGAGGTGGGAGGAGGTCAGGAGGAGGAGGAAGGAGGAGGAGGGAGGAGGAGGAGGAGGAGGAGAGAGAAGGAGGGGGAGGAGGAGAGAGGAGGGATGAGGAGGGAGGGAGGAGGAGAGAGCATGAGAGGGAGGAGGGAGGAGGAGGAGGAGGAGGGCGCCGGAGAGGGAGGAGGAGGAGGGAGGGATTGACCTTTTGGTGGAGGAGGAGGACGGCGACGGCGTCGGTGGTGGCGACAGCGGCGAGGGCGATGGAGGCGATAGAGGCGATGAGAGAGTGTGAGGGGGAGAGTGACGCGCGCGGGCCGGATGGTTTGGATAAGGGCCCTTAGTGGTAGCACTTGTCCGTAAAAAGCGCTACTGCTAAAGTCTATAGCAGTAGCGCTTTCTGTGGAAAAGCGCTACTGCTAAAACCAATAGGAGTAGTGCTCTCTGTAAAAACACGCTACTACTAACGCTAAGCATGTAAAAAAATTCAAAAATACATTGGTCATAAATGATCTTTTTCTGTAGAATCTAAATTCTCAATAGGAATCTTCTCCGGTTGAAGAACCGGTGAAGATTCCTATTGCGGCCACAGATCCTACACATAGAGTTCTATGAAGACCAAGTGGTTGTGATGGTTTGAGAAGCACCATATTTAAGGTGGTAAAAATTATGTTCGCAGAGCGAGGTGGGACTAAACTTTGGTCTTATTAGGAGGGGACTGAATATATGAGTAGCGCTGGTAAGGGAAAAAGCGTTGTTGCTAAGATCAATAGTAGTAGCGCTTTGTACCAATGAGCGCTACTAGTATCCCTAGCATACCTGGAACGGTCTGTCAGTTTTAGTAGTAGCGCGTTTTCTATGTCCAGCACTACTTCTATGCTCATATTAGCAGCGCTTGTAGTTCCCGAGCACTACTGCTAAGTAGCAACAGCGCTTACTACTTTACAACGCTACTACTATGCTACTATGTATAAGCATTTTCCTAGTAGTGTACAATCATTTTATAGCAATTTTATATCATTTTTTGTGACTAACCTATTGACATAGTGCCCAGTGCCAGTTGTTGTTTTTTGCTTGTTTTTTACTTTGCAGAAAATCAATACCAAACAGAGTCCAAATGCAGCGAAAGTTTTTGGAGATTTTTTCTAGACCAGAGACACACGTTGGGCCAAAGAAGTTCCAGAGGGGGCTCCGAGGGGAGCACAACCCACTTGGGCACGCCTGGGGGCCCAAGCGCGCCCTGGTGGGTTGTGCCCACCTTGGCCGCCTCCCGCACCTCCTCTTTGCTCTATAAATACCCCGAAAATCCAAAAAAGCTAGGGGAGTTGACGAAACACAATTCCAGCCGCCGCAAGTTCCAGAAACCACCGATGTAATCTAGACACCATCACAGAGGGGTTCATCATCCTCATTGGTGACTCTCAGATGATGCATGAGTAGTTCATTGCAGACCTACGGGTCCGTAGTTAGTAGCTAGATGGCTTCCTCTCTCTCTTTTGATTCTCAATACAAATGGTCTCTTGGAGATCTATTTGATGTAACTCTTTTTGCGGTGTGTTTGTTGGGATTCGATGAACTTTCAGTTTATGATCAGATCTATTTTATCCATGAATGTTATTTGAGTTTTGATCTCTGATATGCATGATTCCTTATAGCCTCATATTTCTTCTTCGAATCTTTGGTTTAGTTATGCTGACTAGATCAATTTTTCTTGCCATGGGAAGAGGTGCTTTTTGATGGGTTCGATCTTACAGTGCGCAATTCCAGTGACAGATGGGGACATGACACATATGTATCCTTGCTATAGAGGATAACAAGATGGGGTATATTCCTACATGAATAGATCTTGTCAACAGCATGTCATCATTCTTACTGCATTACTCTGTTTTTCCATGAACTTAATACACTAGATGCATGCTGGATAGCAGTCGATGTGTGGAGTAATAGTAGTAGATGCAGGCAAGAGTCGGTCTACTATCTTGGAAGTGATGCCTATATAATGATCATAGCATGGATATTGTCATAATTATTTGAATTTCTATCAGTTGCCCAACAGTAATTTGTTTACCCACCGTATGCTATTTTTCTCGAGAGAAGCCACTAGTGTAATCTACGGCCCTGGGGTCTCTTCTTTATCACATTTTCCTTCGAGATCTATTTTTATTTGCTTTTATCTTCAGATATAATCCAAAAACCCAAAAATACCTTGCTGCAATTTTTATTACTTATTTTATTTCGCGTTTTCGCGAGATCTATTTATCCAATCTACTACAAATTTATCTATCTTTTTACCCGGGAGGGATTGACAACCCCTCTTACACGTCGGGTTGCAAGCATTTGTTCTTTGTGTGCAGGTACCGTTTACATAGTGTTGCGTGGTTCTCCTGCTAGTTCGATAACCTTGATCTCATCACTGAGGGAACTACCTACAGTAGTTGTGCTGCATCAACCCTTCCTCTTTGGGGAAATACCGACATAGTTCAAGCTGCATCAAAAGGAATTTCTGGCACCGTTGCGAGGGAGACATCATCAACATCTATCAAGTTCCTAACACAAATCTCATCTCCTTGCAATTTACATTATTTGCCATTTGCCTCTCGTTTTCATCTCCCCACTTCACAAAAATTTGCCATTTTATGGCCCTCTTTTTCGTCTGCCGTTTTATCGTCAGATATGTTTTTGTTTGCATTCTTGTTTGCGTAGTTGCGATGTTTCAAGAGAATACCAAGTTGTGTGATTTTTCCAATACCAATAATAATGATTTCATTAGCACTCTGATTGATCCTCCCGCCACTAGTGCGGAGTCTTGTGATATTAATGCCGCTTTGTTGAATCTCGTTATGAAAGATCAATTTTCTGGTAGTCCTAATGAGGATGTCGTGTCCCATCCTAACACATTCATGGAATTATGCGATATACAAAAGAAAAAAGATGTGGACAATGATATTGTGAAGTTGAAATTATTCCTGTTTTCTTTGTGAGATCGTGCAAAAATTTGGTTTTCTTCTTTGCCTCGCAATAGTATCGATTCTCGGGATAAGTGTAAGGATGCTTTTATTATGAAGTATTTTCTGCCAGTAAAAATTATTTCCTTTAGAACCCAAATCATGAATTTTAGGCAACTTGAGCATGAACATGTTGCGCAATCTTGGGAAAGAATGAAATTGATGCTAGAAAATTGTCCTACTCATGGTTTATATCTTTGGATGATCATACAAAACAATTATGCGGGATTGAATTTTTTTTCTAGAAATCTTTTAGATTCCACCGCGGGTGGTACTCTTATGGAAATTACTTTGGGTGAGGCTAATAAATTTCTTGATAATATTTTGGAAAATTATTCACAATGGCATACCGAAAGAGCCCCTACTAGTAAAAAAAGTCAATTTGGTTGAAAAAATAAATTCTTTGAGTGAAAAAGTTGATGCTCTTATGAAGCTGGTTTCTAATAAAAGTGCTCCTATTAAGCTTAATGATGTGCCTTTGTCTACTTTTATTGAGCAAAATAGTGATTCCATAGATGTGAATTTTGTCTCGCGAAACAATTTCACTAACAATGCTTATAGAGGTAATTTTAATTCTAGGCCTTTTCCAGGAAATTTCTCTAATAATTATGGTAATTCCTATGATAATCCTTCTTATAATAATAATAATAATAATAATAATAATAATAATAATAATAATAATAATAATAATAATAATAATAGGAACACCTCTGATCTTGAGAATAATATTAAAGGAATTTATCAATTCTCAAAAAGTTTTCAATGATACCATAGAAGAAAAGTTGAATAAGATTGATGATATGTCTAGAAGCATTGATAGAATTTCACATGACGTAGAAAATCTCAAGTTGAAAATTTTTGTTCCTAAGGTAGAAGAATCAATTAAAGCTTTATATGTTTCTATGGATGAAATTAAGAAAAGAACCGCTATGCTTAGAGCTAGAAGTGAATTTTAGAAGGAGCATTTTCTAGCAATTGCTTTCATAAAAATGATGAAGATCTTAAAGTAATTGGTGTTTCTTCTATTGATTATTTGTTTAGTAAAATTAAAATTGATGATAAAGGGACTGTAGAGGAGTCAACTTTAGTTAGAAGGCATCGCGATAATTTGGAGGGTGAATGAGAAAATTGATAAAAGTGCATTTGAAGAGGTCAAAACAGTAACTAGTGATGTGCCCACTCTTTTGGATTACAAAGACTTTAATTATGACAATTCCTCTTTGATTGATTGTATTTCTTTGTTTCAATCCATGATAAATTCACCCCCTGCTTATGAACAAAATAAAGCTTTTACTAAACATATCGTTGATGCTATGATGAAAGCTTTGGAAGAAAAGTTGGAATTAGTGATTTCAATCCCTAGAATATTACATGATGAATGGGAACCTACTATCAAAGTCAAGATAAAAAATTATGAGTGTTTTGCTTTATGTGACTTGGGTGCTAGTGTTTCTACAATTCCGAAATCTTTATGCCATGTGCTTGGTCTTACCAATACTGAAGAGTGTTCTTTAAATTTTCACTTGGCAGATTCTACTATTGAAAAGCATCTGGGAAGAATTAATGATGTTCTTATTCTTGCAAATAGGAATTATGTGCACATAGATTTTATTGTTCTTGATATTGATTGAAATCCTTCTTGTCCAATTATACTTGGTAGACCGTTTTTACGTACTAAAAATTCACTAAATGTGCAATCCTTCTTGTCGTGATTGATATGAAAGAAGGCAATATTAAATTTAAATTTCCACTAAGAAAGGGAATGGAACACTTCCCTAGGACAATAATTAAGCCACCATATGAACCAATCATGAGGGCATCTTATGGATCTAACACTAACAACAACACTTAGATCTATGCATTATGCCTAGCTAGGGGCATAAAACGATAACGCTTGTTGGGAGGCAACCCAATGAATAAAAAATATTTTTTTCTGTACTTGAGTGTTTGCACAATTATGCTACTATTATGATTGTGTTTTTTTTGTTTTAATTAGTGTATTTTCCAAGCAAAGCCTTTGGGATCATGTTGGGTGATAGTTGATTTGATCTTGTCGCAAAACAAAATCTTTTGCGTCTAGTAAAATAATTTTCAAAAATGACGGGTGAAGCTGTTGAAGATCAAGAGGAACCAGATGATGTGCCCGATGATGATGATCTCCGCCGGGTCATTGTCGATGCAAGGACGCAATGCGAAAGTCAAAAGGAGAAGCTGAAGTTCGATCGCATGTTAGAGGATCACAAAAAAGGGTTGTACCCCAATTGTGAAGATGGCAACACAAAGCTCGGTACCGTACTAGAATTGCTGCAGTGGAAGGCAGAGAATGTTGTGCCTGACAAAGGATTTGAGAACCTACTGAAAATATTGAAGAAGAAGCTTCCAAAGGGTAACGAATTGCCCGACAGTACATACGCAGCAAAGAAGGTCGTATGCCCTCTAGGATTGGAGGTGGAGAAGATACATGCATGCCCTAATGACTGCATCCTCTACCATGGTGCATACAAGGATCTGAACGCATGCCCGGTATGTGGTGCATTGCGATATAAGATCAGACGAGATGACCCTGGTGATGTTGACAGCGAGCCCCCCAGGAAGAGGGTTCCTGCGAAGGTGATGTGGTATGCTCCTATAATACCATGGTTGAAATGTCTGTTCAGAAACGAAGAGCATGCCAAGTTGATGCGATGGCACAGTGAGGACCATAAGAAAGACAGGAAGTTGAGAGCACCCGCTGACGGGTCGCAGTGGAGAAAAATCGAGAGAAAGTACTGGGATGAGTTTGCAAAGGACCCAAGGAATGTATGGTTTGCTTTAAGCGCGGATGGCATTAATCCTTTCGGGGAGCAGAGCAGCAATCACAGCACCTCGCCCGTGACTCTATGTATGTATAACCTTCCTCCTTGGATGTGCATGAAGCGGAAGTTCATTATGATGCCAATTCTCATCCAAGGCCCTAAGCAACCCGGCAACGACATTGATGTGTACCTAAGGCCATTAGTTGAAGAACTTTTACAGCTGTGGAATGGAAACGGTGTACGTACGTGGGATGAGCACAGACAGGAGGAATTTAACCTAAAGGCGTTGCTGTTCGTGACCATCAACAATTGGCCCGCTCTCAGTAACCTTTCAGGACAGACAAACAAAGGACACCACGCATGCACGCACTATTTAGATGACACTGAAAGTATATACCTAGACAAATGCGGGAAGAATGTGTACCTGGGCCATCGTTGATTTCTTCCGACCAACCATCAATGTCGAAAGAAAGGCAAGCATTTCAAAGGCGAGGCAGATCACTGGAAGAAGCCCGCCATGCGTACCGGTGATCACGTACTTGCTATGGTCAATGATTTACACGTAATATTTGGAAAGGGTCCTGGTGGACTAGCTGTTCCGAATGACGCTGAGGGACACACACCCATGTGGAAGAAGAAATCTATATTTTGGGACCTACCCTACTGGAAAGACCTAGAGGTCCGCTTTTCAATTGACGTGATGCACGTGACGAAGAACCTTTGCGTGAACCTGCTAGGCTTCTTGGGCGTGTATGGGAAGACAAAAGATACACCTGAGGCACGGGAGGACCTGCAACGTTTGCACAAAAAAGACAGCATGCCTCCGAAGCAGTATAAAGGTCCTGCCAGCTACACTCTTACGAAAGAAGAGAAAGAAATCTTCTTTGAATGCCTGCTCAGTATGAAGGTCACGACTGGCTTCTCGTTGAATATAAAGGGAATAATAAATATGCCAGAGAAGAAGTTTTAGAACCTAAAGTCTCATGACTGCCACTTGATTATGATGCAAGTGCTTCCGGTTGCATTGAGGGGGCTTCTACCAAACGTCCGATTAGCCATTGTGAAGCTATGTGCATTCCTCAATGCAATCTCTCAGAAGGTGATCGATCCAGAAATCGTACCAAGGCTAAGGAGTGATGTGGCGCAATGTCTTTCTAGTTTTGAGCTGGTGTTCCCACCATCCTTCTTCAATATCATGACGCACGTCCTAGTTCATCTAGTCGACGAGATTGTCATCTTGGGGCCCGTATTTCTACACAATATGTTCCCCTTTGAGAGGTTCATGGGAGTCCTAAAGAAATATGTCCGTAACCGCGCTAGGCCAGAAGGAAGCATCTCCATGGGCCATCAAATAGAGGATGTTATCGGGTTTTGTGTTGACTTCATTCCTGGCCTTAAGAATATAGGTCTCCCTAAATCGCGGTATGAGGGGAGACTGACTGGAAAAGGCAGTCTTGGAAGTGACTCAATAATATGCAGGGACGGATATTCTTGGTCTCAAGCACACTACACAGTTCTACAAAACTCTACCTTGGTGACCCCGTATGTCGATGAACACAAGAACAGTCTGCGCTCCAAACACCCGGAGCAGTGCGACGACTGGATTACATGTGAACACATCAGGACTTTCAGCAGTTGGTTGGAAACACGTCTCATAGGTGACAACACTGTTTGTGATGAGCTGTACTTGTTGTCCAGGGGACCATCTTTGACTGTATTGACTTACAAAGGATACGAGATAAATGGGAATACATTTTACACGATCGCCCAAGATCAAAAGAGCACCAACCAAAACAGCGGTGTCTGCTTTGATGCAGCAACCAAGAGCGGAAAGGACACATATTATGGTTACATGGTGGACATATGGGAACTTGACTATGGACATGATTTTAAGGTCCCTTTGTTTAAGTGCAAATGGGTCAATCTGTCAGGCGGCGGGGTACAGGTAGACCCACAATACAGAATGACAATAGTGGATATGAAAAATCTTGGGTACACTGACGAACCATTCGTCCTAGCCAATGATGTGGCACAGGTTATCTATGTGAAGGACATGTCTACCAAACTGAGAAAAAGGAAAGATAAGGAAGCGAATACATCATACGATGAGCCAAAGCGCCACATAGTTCTTTCAGGAAAAAGGGATATCCTGGGAGTGGAGGGCAAGACAGACATGTCTGAAGATTATGAAAAGTTCCATGAAATTCCTCCCTTCAATGTCAAGGTTGACCCAAGCATCCTGATAAACGATGAAGATTATCCATGGTTACGGCGCAATAAGCAAATGACACAAGCGAAGAAAAAGTGAAGACTTTCTCCCGCAACTATTATGCTGATACCATGACAACTTTGTAACATACGAGTATGGTATGCCAACTTTTTCAGAGTTCATTTGAAAACTATGAATTTAGGTCGAATTTTCTCTATAGGTGCATCTATGTTCATTTTTTTAGTAAAGTTAATCAGAAACTTGTGATTCACACAAATTTCAAAGAATTCAAATCTTAACTATTCAAATTTGAAAACCAATGGCACTAACAGAAAGTTTATAATTTTTCTAAAACTAATGGCACTAACAGAAAGTTTATAATTTTGCTGACCTAAAAGCAAAAGGAAATAAAAAATAAAGCAAAATACAAAAGAAAATAAATAATGCAGAAAACAAAACAAAAAAATTTGGAAAAGAAATAAAAATAGCAACAATAAGTATTTTTTGTAAATAGAAACAAAATAAAATAAATAAAGCAACAAAGTTTATAACTTTTCTAAAACTAAAATCAAAAAGAATTAAAAAATAAAGCAAAAAAAGAAAATAAATGATGCAGAAAACAAAACAAAAAAATGGAAAAATAGCAATAATAATTATTTTGTTGTAAGTAGAAACAAAATAAAATAAATAAAGCAACAAAGAAAAAAAAGAAAAAAAGTGTTTTCAAATTTGAAAACTAATGGCACTAAAAGAATGTTTATAATTTTTCTAAAACTAAAAGCAAAAAGAATTAAAAAATAAAGCAGAAAACAAAAGAAAATAAATAATGCAGAAAACAAAACTAAAAAACTAAAAAATAGCAACTATAAGTATTTTGTTGTTGTAAGTAGAAACAAAATAAATAAAGGAACAAAGAAAAAAACAAAAAAAGTGTTTTCAAATTTGAAAACTAATGGCACTAACAGAAAGTTCATAATTTTTCTAAAACTAAAAGCAAAATAGAATTAAAAAATAAAGCAAAAAAAAGAAAATAAATAATGCAGAAAACAGAACAAAAAACTGGAATAAAACTATTTTTCTAGTAAAGTTATTCACAAACTTGTGATTCACATAAATTTCAAAGAATTCAAATTTTAACTATTCAAATTTGAAAACTAATGGCACTAACAGAAAGTTTATAATTTTTTCTAAAACTAAAATCAAAAAGAATAAAATAATAAAGCAAGAATCAAAAGAAAATAAATAATTCAAAAAACAAAACAAATACTGGAAAAAATAAAAATGCCACCTATTGGGCCACATGGCCTGCATACGACTAGAAACCCATCTGTACATGGGCCGGGATGCAGGCCCGCAGGCCCAATAGGCCCAACAAGGCAGTGACAAGGGTAGGCAAGTACTGCCTGCATATTAGAGAGGAGCTCAGCACCTGAGCCGCAACGCATCTTATAAACAGGTGCTGAGCTCTCTCAGCTAGCGAGGTGGGACTAAACTTCCCACTGCACCGCGCCAGGCCTTTGGTCCCGGTTGGTGGCTCCAACCGGGACTAAAGGGGGCCATTGGTCCCGGTTCGTGGCTCCAACCGAGACCAATGCCCCCCTTTAGTCCCGGTTGGTGCCACCAACCGGGACCAAAGGCCGCCGCTTCCCGCCCTTTGGGCTGCTGAAAAGATGCCTTTGGTCCCGGTTGATGGCACCAACTGGGACTAAAGGGGGGCATTGGTCTCGGTTTGTGCCACGAACCGGGACCAAAGCCTTTCCTATATAACCAAACACTTGGGAAATTTCCCCCACCCGCCATTCTTCTCCAACGCCGCCAGGCTGCTGCGCTGCTCCTCGACGCCGACCCCTGCCCTGACGTCGTCGTCGCCTCCCCCAGCCGCCCGAGGTCGCCGTCGCCGCCCGCTCGCCGTCGCCCGTGCACTCGCCCGATGCTGTCGCCGCTCGCCGCCCTGCCCTGACGCGCGTCACGCGCCCCGGCCCGCCCGTCGTCGTCGCCCTACCCCGCCCGTCGCCATCACCCCTGCCCCGCCCATCGTCGTCGCCCCGCCCCGCCCGTCGCCGTCGGCCCGGCCCGCCCGTCGCCGTCACCCTGCCCCTCCATTGGTCCGGCCAGCGCCCCTCCCCTGTTTTTTTCATATATTATATGCTTGTGTATATTGTGTATATTGCTTCTTTGTGTATATTATGTAAATATGTCGGTATATATATTGTGTATATTGCTTCTTTTCAGATTTTTTTTCATATATATGTTTGTATTTTGTATTTTGCTTTTTTATAAAAATGTATATATGTTTGTATGTTCTCTGTGTATATATGTTCATATATGCAAAAGTTAGAGTTAAATATTTAGAAAAGGATTATCTATATATGTTCTCCGATTTAGTACATTTTAGGTTAGTTTCATTTCTAGAAAAGTTTTATATATTTAGGAGAGGAAAAAGGAAAATAAGAAGAGGAAAAAGGAGAAGAAGAGGAGAGGAAGAAAAGGAAGAGGAGAAGAAGAAAGGAATAGAGGAGAAGAAGAAAAAATAGAAAAAAATTCTATTTTTTCTTCTTCTCCTCTATTCCTTTCTTCTTCTCCTCTTTTTTTTTCTTCTTTTTTTTCTTCGATCTTCTCCTCTATTCCTTTCTTCTTCTCTTCTTTTTATTTCTTCTTCGTATTCTTATGTTTTATCGGGTCTGTCGTCGTCGATATACCCCTCCCGATAACTTCAACACGAGGGGGGGTCGATATACGCCCTCCCGATAACTTCAACACGAGGGGGGGGTCGATATACCCCCTCCCAATAACTTCAGCATGAGGGGGGGTCGATATATATACCACCTCCCGATAACTTCAACATGAGGGGGGTCGATATACCCTAAATATCAAGTATCGTTGGTGTGAGATACATGTGGCCGTCGGTGTCGGACACTACATCCACGTCCCACAAGTGACGCGGGCTTGCTCGCGTCACTTGTGGGACGTGGATGTAGTGTCCGACACCGACGGCCACATGTATCTCACACCGACGATAGTTGCTATTTAGGGTTTCCTCTAGCGCTCGGCGACCCTCGACGACCCTCGTTCCCGATAAAAAAAAGAGGAAGAAGAAGAAAAACGAGAGGAGAAGAAAGAATAGAGGAGTCTTACTCCTCTATTCTTTCTTCTCCTCTTTTTTTCTTCTTCCTCTTTTTTTTTATCATTGAAGCGTTGTCGAGGCCACCCCAAACCCTAGAGAAGCAGCGTCGAGGCCACCCCAACCCTAAAGAAGCAGCGTCGAGGCCACTAATTAATATTAGTTCTACGTTTGACACTAATATATCCATCTGTCATGTTTGAATAATAATTGCCATGTTGTAAATATTTGTAGAAACTATGGACACCGCCCGAGACGAAGTACAAGAAGAGTTGTTGGGGGACATAATCACACGAGGAAGTGATGTCGTCTACTCGTTGTTTCTCAACGACACCGATGGTCTGGAAGCAGTTGGCTATGATTATGATGGCTCCGATGACCTAATGCCTATGCAAGAAGGAGTCTGTGAGGACGGCTCCGGTGACCCAATGCCGGTGCAAGAAGGAGACCGTGATGACGTCTCCGGTGACCGAACCGAGTCCGGCCAGGTATATATATTAGTTAAGCTTGTGCTGACTAGCTAATTGATGCATTCATTGTTTTGGTATGTACACATATTAATTAAGTCTTTGTTCTTTTTTCTAGCCCTCCGGATCGAGCAAAACTTCTGTAAAGAGATGAGGCCCGAAGAGAAAGTTGAGCTTGGATGAAAGGTTTGAGATCATAGCAATCGCGCCCGACGGCCAACCGATTGAACCCCTCCGGACAAAGAGCGCATTTGTTGCTCAGTGCGGGGTTCTGGTTAGGGACAAGATCCCGATCAGCATCCAGCAATGGTTAAAGCCGGCTACAGAAGACCCTGAGGTGTCTTATGTCAATGATATACAGGAAAATGATCTTTGGACTAAGCTGAAGTCAAATTTCACCCTACCGGCAGAGGATGATCCGGAGAAGCTAGTTAAAGAGCAATTAATCAAGTCTTTTGCTCTTAAGAGGATGGCAGAACTATTCAGGAGGTGGAAGAAAGAGATGAATAAGTCTGTCGAGAACAAAGAGACACCAGAATTCAAGGGCAGATATGAGAAGATCAGAGATCACTGACCTGCATTTGTCGCCCACAAGACATCGGAAAAGAGTAAGAAGATGTCGGCAACAAACAAGCAAAATGCTGCGAAGAAGAAGCATCACCATCGCACGGGGTCAGGTGGCTACCTCGTAGCCCGACCTAAGTGGGCCAAGACTGAGAATGATCTGGTTGATAAAGGGATCGAACCAGAGACAATTAACTGGCCAGACCATTGCTGGACTTGGTTCTTCGGGGCTGGCGGAAACTTGGACCTTTTATCAGGGAAGTGCATTTGGATGGACGAGCAAATGGAAATACCAGTCAAGAGGCTTAAGCACTATATTGAAGCAGCGCAGCAAGGGACGTTCATTCCAGACAGAGAGAATGACGAGCTCACAATGGCCCTCGGGAATCCTGAGCACCCTGGACGGACAAAAGGCACGCCAGGCTCCATTCCATGGAAGGCTGGGTTTCCGGACGCAGGTGGTTACAAATGCCATGAGAGGAGGAAGAAAGTGGAGCAGACCCAACTGCAGGCGCTGCACGCTAGGGTACAAGCGATAGAGGAACGAGAAGCAAATCACAGCAAACGAACTGCCGAAGCTTCCCCCGAAGCTACCCCGCCATCTCAGCAGAGAAGCAGCGTGGCTTCCACCAAGCTGCTTCAGCCGGAGCATGTCTTGACGGCTCCTGTCAGCTATCCCGTGGATGCTATCACGGAGTCTCGAAATTGCCACCTTATGATGCAATGGATTAATATGAAGGTCAAGGCGGCTATTGGCTCTATTTTTCCTACTGAACCCGGCGCAACTTTTCACTGCCGGCCAATTCCAGATGGATATGCTAGGGTGATGGTGGATGAAATAACGGAGGGATTTGAGGACCTCCAGCTTGACCACCCTACCGGTGAATGGGAGTCTCGGCTGGGTTCTGCTCTGAAGACTCCATGCCTATGGCGGAAGGAGCTCATCAACCTTCCGAACTGGACGCCTCCGCCTCCTCCTCCTCCTCCTCCGGCGAGTCAGGGCACTCCGCCTCCTCCACCGCCTCCTCCTCTGGCGGGTGACGATCAGGGCACTCGGCCGGCTCCTTCTCCGGCGCGTGGCGGCACTCCGCCTCCTTCTCCGCCTGCGCCGGCGCGCCCGAGCAGCCAGCTTCCTCCCTTCTCTGCCTCGTCAGCAAGGGCGGAAGAGACCTGCCGCCGCTCCAGCTGCTCCGGTGCATCGTAGTCCTTCTCCTTCGCCTCGTAAGCAAGTAAAGAAGACAGCCGCTCCATCTGCTCTGCCGGTGTCTAGCAGTATAGCTAGAGGCGGGAGGACATACAGATTCGGTCCTTCTCTGAAGACTCCAGAGAAGTTACCATACGAGAGGACCCCGGAGGAGAACGCTGAGATCGCATGAGAAGAAGTGAGGAACTTCTTTGAAGGGGTGAAAGCAAAGAAACATCCACCTCCGGAGGATAAGGTAGATCCGATGAAAGCAAAGCACACTCTGGCTGCCCTGACAAAACCACCCAAGTCTCCGCCGAAAGGCAACTATGAGCGCATTATTGGAAAGGAATTTGCCGAAGCGAAGCGGTCGGGAAGTACTGTTAGTGATCAAAGGCTGAAAGAACGACGAGATGGTAAACAAATTGCCTAGCTCGGCGAACAAGCGAAGCAATCGTGCCCCCTGCTCAAGGTGCCTAGCGACATCGTCGCTAATGATCCGAGGATGGTGCCCGGTTATAGCAATCTTGGAGATTACCTGCCCGACAATGTACATTATGATTTCATGGAGGTGCAGATTTAAAGATACAAGTACGGGAAGACTCTCGTCAAAGATGAAAGATCTCTATCAATGATGATGTGAAGATTGCATGATTGGTACTTGAAAATCTGCAGAGAGTCTGGGGGGAGGAGTACTTTGTATGTGAGAGTTAAAAAGGAGCATGACCTTGTTGGAATTGAACTGTTGCCTATTCCATTTGAGGAGTTCTTTCAGTTTTTCAATCAATTAGCCCTCGATAAAGCAACGGTCACCTGCTACTGTCTGGAAGTAGTACTACTTCTGTCATTAAGTCTCTCTATATAGCTCAGCTCTTTCATTGCATGTATTTATAATTATCCTCACTATATTATGCAGATTGAAGATTGTCAAATTGAAGAAAAGACAAATCGGTGATATTGGGTTCATTAACACAAATCTCATAGATGCAACTCAGGTTAAATTTCATGCCGCAGATACGAGGCCAACTTGCTACGATCGTTGGTAATAAATGAAAACAAAGATATAATACTCTTTCCTTACAACTTCAAGTGAGTGTTACTGTCTTGTGCCTATTCGGTTTCCCTTATATATTAGTCAAGGTTATAGTAATGTAATTAATGAGTTATGCATGCGTGTGCAGTTTCCACTATATTCTCCTAGAGATTAAGATTGAGCAGGGACTAGTAACCGTCTTAGACTCGAGACGAAAAGAACCCCAGGACTATGCGGACATGACTCAAATGCTCGAGAAGTAAGTTAAATCGATCATTATCCACCATATCAGCAACTTTGTTCATTTCCTGATATATCAAGTAATTGTTTTCTTTGTCTGGCAGGGTTTGGAGAAAATTCACCAAAAAAGCTCCGGGACTACCGAAGAAGCTGCAATTTAGACACCCGAAAGTAAGTACTATAGTAGCATGTTCCGCGCATCTCCTAGTGATTCAAGCGCTAGTTTCATCAATACCATATGGCATTCTTTCTTATCAGTTTGATTGACCTCTAGTTCTTGTAAAGTGGTTGTGGCAGGAACAAGGGAATGATTTCTGTGGATACTACATTTGCGAGTCCATCCGCCACACGACCTGTGAGCGGGGCTACTCCGAAGAACAATATGAAGCGCGTAAATAACAACATTCACAATTTTATTTTATTACCATCATTTGTGTTGAGTTTCATTCATTCATATATATATATACATATATATATATATATATATTGACCCCCTTCTTCAAATTAGATGTTTCGGAAGCGGGATGAACTCCTAGCACCAGCTCGCATGCGAGCAATTCAAGAGGAATTGGCAGCATTCTTTATTGACCATGTGATCGCTGAAGACAGAGAATACTATGTGGACCATGCGTCTGTATGTTAGGAGATTATATTTGTAAGAGATAATTATTGTATATATGTAGCCGGTAGTGTCGGATAGATATACGAGAACTTGTTGTTCGACCAATCTCTCGGAGAAGGAGAGGTGGTCGATATCACTTCTCTCTGTATGCATATATGTTCATGACGATCTTCTCTTTCCTTCGTTTGCTTACTAGCTAGCTAGCGTGTCTAGTCCTCTTTATACGTATGTATAGTACGTAGCGTCGACCAAGCACGGACATAAGAGAGGACACTTCTCTCTATTAATTATAGCTAGCTAACACAATATATGAAACACCTAAATTAACCCCCCAAAACCCCCAAGCCCCCCCCCCCTTCAAAAAAACAAAAACCCCAGCCACAGAAATGCTGACGCGTGGATGCCTATTGGTCCCGGTTGGTGCCACCAACCGGGACCAAAGGCCCTCCTGCCTGGTCTCCGCGCACAGGCCACGTGGAGGCCCATCTGTCTCGGTTTTGGATTGAACCGGGACTAAAGGGATAGGGCATTAGTACTGACCCTTTAGTCCCGGTTCAGGAACCGGGACAAAAGGCCCTTACGAGCCGGGACAATAGGCCCTTTTTCTACTAGTGTACCGTAAATACTTATGCTCTTAAGAGAAGCCACTAGTGAAACCTATGGCCCTCGGATCTATTGTCCATCATATTTAATCTCCCGACAACAAGCTATTTCCATCGCCGTTTTTATTTTGTTAATTTACTTTGCATCTTTATCACAAAAATACCAAAAATATTATCCTATCATATCTATCAGATCTCACTCTCGTAAGTGACCGTGAAGGGATTGACAACCCGTTATCGCGTTGGTTGCGAGGATTTATTTGTTTGTGTAGGTGCGAGGGACTTGAGCGTGGCCTCCTATTGGATTGATCCCTTGGTTCTCAAAAACTGAGGGAAATACTTATGCTACTTTGCTGCATCACCCTTTCTTCTACAAGGGAAAACCAACGCAGTGCTCAAGATGTAGCAAGAAGGATGTCTGGCGCCGTTGCCGGGGAGTCTACGCAAAAGTCAACATGCCAAGTACCCATCACAAACCCTTATCTCCCGCATTACATTATTTGCCATTTGCCTCTCGTTTTCCTCTCCCCCACTTCATATTCACCCTCTCTTTTCCGTTCGCCTCTTTTTCGCTTGCTTTCCGTTTGCGCATGTGTTGGATTGCTTGCTTGTCACGATGGCTCAAGATAATACTAAATTGTGCGAATTCACCAATACCAACAACAATGATTTCCTTAGCACTCCTATTGCTCCTCTTACCGATACTGAATCTTGTGATATCAATGTTGCTTTGTTGAATCTTGTCATGAAAGATCAATTCGCGACCTTCCTAGTGAAGATGCCGCTACCCATCTAAATAGCTTCGTTGATTTGCCTAAAAATAGTTAAGTTGAAGCTATTTCCTTTTTCGCTTAGATATTGTGCTAAAGCTTCATTTTCGTCTTTGCCTAAAAATAGTATTGATTCTTGGAATAAGTGCAAAGATGCTTTTATCTCTAAATATTTTCCTCCCGCTAAGATCATCTCTCTTAGAAACGATATTATGAATTTTAAGAAACTTGATCACAAACATGTTGCACAAGCTTGGGAGAGGATGAAATTAATGATACGTAATTGCCCTACACATTGTTTGAATTTGTGGATGATTATACAAAAGTTTTATGCCAGATTGAATTTTGCTTCTAGAAATCTTTTAGATTCGGCCGCAGGAGGCACTTTTATGGAAATCACTTTAGGAGAAGCTACTACACTCCTAGGTAATATTATGGTTAATTATTCTCCATGGCACAGTGAAAGATGTACTAGTAAAAAGGTGCATGCGATAGAAGAAATTAATGTTTTGAGTGGAAAGATGGATGAACTTATGAAATTATTTGCCACTAAGAGTGTTTCTTCTGATCCTAATGATATGCCTTTGTCTACTTTGATTAAGAATAATAATGAATCTATGAATGTGAATTTTGTTGGTAGGAATAATTTTGGTAACAACGCGTATAGAGGAAACTTTAATCCTAGGCCTTATCCTAGTAATTCCTCTAATAATTATGGTAATTCCTACAACAATTCTTATGGGAACTTTAATAAGATGCCCTCTGAATTTGAGACTAGTGTTAAGGAGTTTATGAATTCAGAAAAGAATTTCAATGCTTTGCTTGAAGAAACATTGCTTAAAGTTGATGAATTGGCTAGGAATGTTGATAGAATTTCTCTTGATGTTGATTCTTTGAAACTCAGATCTATTCCACCTAAGTATGATATCAATGAGTCTCTCAAGGCCATGAGAATTTCCATTGATGAAAGCAAAGAAAGAGCTGCTAGGATGTGTGCTAAGAAAGATTGCTTTGTAAAAGCGTGTTCTTCTACTTCCTATGAAAATAAAGATGAAGATCTAAAATTTATTGATGTGTCCCCTATTAAATCTTTGTTTAGCAATATGAATCTTGATAATGATGGGACCGAATATGATCCACCTTTACCTAGAAGGCGTTCCAGAAATTCAGAGTTTTTAGATCTTAATGCAAAAATTGGTAAAAGTGGGATTGAAGAGATCAAAACTTTAGATATTAATGAACCCACTATTTTGGATTTCAAGGAATATAATTACGATAATTGCTCTTTGATAGATTGTATTTCCTTGTTGCAATCCATGCTAAATTCTCCTCATACTTATAGTCAAAATAAAGCTTTTACAAAACATATCATTGATGCTTTGATGCAATCTTATGAAGAAAAACTTGAGTTGGAAGTTTCTATCCCTAGAAAACTCTATGATGAGTGGGAACCTACTATTAAAATTAAAATTAAAGACTTTGTGCGATTTGTTAGGTTTCCGCGATTTCTATGATTGCTCTTTAAACTTGCACGTTGCGGATTACACCATTAAGAAACCTATGGGAAAAATTAATGATGTTCTTATTGTTGCAAATAGGAACTATGTTCCCATAGATTTTATTGTTCTTGATATCGATTGCAATCCTTCATGTCCTATTATTCTTAGTAGACCTTTCCTTAGAACGATCGGTGCAATTATTGATATGAAGAAAGGAAATATTAGATTCCAATTTCCGTTAAGGAAAGGCATGGAACACTTTCCTAGAAAAAAAATAAAATTACCATATGAATCTATCATGAGAGCCACTTATGGATTGCCTACTAAAGATGGCAATACCTAGATCTATCCTTGCTCTTATGCCTAGCTAGGGGCGTTAAACGATAGCGCTTGTTGGGAGGCAACCCAATTTTTTTTAGTTTTTGCTTCTGTTTAGAAATAAATGTTTGATCTAGCCTCTGGTTAGATGTGTTTTTAGATTTTAATTAGTGTTTATGCCAAGTTTAACCTATAGGATCTTCTTGGATGATAGTTATTTGATCTTGCTGAAAATTGCAGAAACTTTCTGTTCACGAAAATAATTGTTAAAAATCACCAAAATGTGATAAAATATTGATTCCAATTGCTTCTGATCAATAAAAAAATTATCTAGGTCGTCCTATTTTGTCTAAATTTTTGGAGTTCCGGAAGTTTGTGTCAGTTATAGATTACTACAGACTGTTTTGTTTTTGACAGATTCTGTTTTTCGTGTGTTGTTTGCTTATTTTGATGAGTCTATGGCTAGTAAAATATTTTATAAACCATAGAGAAGTTGGAATACAGTAGGTTTAACACCAATATAAATAAATAATGAGTTTATTACAGTACCTTGAAGTGGTGTCTTGTTTTCTTTCGCTAACGGAGCTCACGAGATTTTCTGTTAAGTTTTGTGTTGTGAAGTTTTCAAGTTTTGGGTGAAAGAGTTGATGGATTATGGAACAAGGAGTGGCAAGAGCCTAAGCTTGGGTATTCCCATGGCACCCCAAGATAATCTAAGGACACCAAAAAGCCAAAGCTTGGGGATGCCCCGGAAGGCATCCCCTCTTTCGTCTACTTCCATCGGTAATTTTACTTGGAGCTATACTTTTATTCACCACGTGATATGTGTTTTGCTTGGAGCGACTTGTATGATTTGAGTATTTGATTTTTAGTTTACCACAATCATCCTTGCTGTACACACCTTTTGAGATAGACATACATGATTTGGAAATTATTAGAATACTCTATGTGCTTCACTTACATCTTTTGAGTTATATAGTTTTTGCTCTAGTACTTCACTTATATCTTTTAGAGCACGGTGGTAACTTTTGTTTTATACAAACTATTATTCTCTCATACTTCACTTATATTATTTTGAGAGTCTTAAAACAACATGGTAATTTTCTTAAATAATCCTAATATGCTAGGTATTCAAGACTAGTAAAAACTTTCTTATGATTGTGATGAATATTAAGAGAAGTTTGATGCTTGATGATTGTTTTGAGATATGCAGGTAGTGATATTAAAGTTGTGCTAGTTGAGTAGTTGTGAATTTGAGAAATACTTGTGTTGAAGTTTGCAAGTCCCGTAGCATGCACATATGGTAAACGTTATGTAACAAATTTGAAACATGAGGTGTTCTTTGATTGTCCTCCTTATGAGTGGCAGTCGGGGACGAGCGATGGTCTTTTCCTACCAATCTATCCCCCTAGGAGCATGTGCGTAGTGCTTGGTTTTTGATGACTTGTAGATTTTTTCAATAAGTACGTGAGTTCTTTATGACTAATGTTGAGTCTATGGATTATACGCACTCTCACCTTTCCATCATTGCTAGCCTCTTCGGTACCGTGCATTGCCCTTTCTCACATTGAGAGTTGGTGCAAACTTTGCCGGTGCATCCAAACCCCGTGATATGATACGCTCTTTCACACATAAACCTCCTTATATCTTCCTCAAAACACCCACCATACCTACCTATTATGGCATTTCCATAGCCATTCCGAGATATATTGTCATGCAACTTTGCACCGTTCCATTTATCATGACACGTTCATCATTGTCATATTGCTTTGCATGATCATGTAGTTGACATAGTATTTGTGGCAAAGCCACCATTCATAATTCTTTCATACATGTCACACTTGGTTCATTGCATATCCCGGTACACCGCCGGAGGCATTCATATAGAGTCATACTTTGTTCTAGTATCGAGTTGTAATCATTGAGTTGTAAATAAACAGAAGTGTGATGATCATCATTTTCTAGAGCATTGTCCCAAGTGAGGTAAAAAAGAGAGAGAAAGGCCATAAAAAAGAAGGCCCCAAAAAATGAGAGAAAAAGAGAGAAGGGACAATGTTACTATCCTTTTTACCACACTTGTGCTTCAAAGTAGCACCATAATCTTCATGATAGAGAGTCTCTTCTTTTGTCGCTTTCATATACTGGTGGGAACTTTTCATTATAGAACTTGGCTTGTATATTCCAACAATGGGCTTCCTCAAATGCCCTAGGTCTTCGTGAGCAAGCAAGTTGGATGCACACCCACTTAGTTTCTTTTGTTGAGCTTTCTTATATTTATAGCTCTAGTCCATCCGTTGCATGGCAATCCTTACTCCTTGCATTAACATCAGTGTCACCTCGGGAGGAGCTCCCCAACCACCAGACTCGATCGGGAGCCCCCGCCTGTGGCCCGACCACAGGAGCATGTCTCCTCCTGGCGCTCGAGCCTCGGGAGGGGTGCTTGACCGAGGAGTTCAAGGCGTAGCTGGCACGAGGGCGCTGCCGGAGAAAGAGGAGGACGCGGAGCGCATGGCCCGACAGGCTATGGCATACTGCATCCAGGATGGTGAGCTATACAGAAAGTGACCAAATGATGTTTCCTTGCGATGTATCTCCAGGGAGTAGGGGAACGAGTTGCTAGCTGACATACACGGCGGAGATTGCAGTTACCACTCGTTGTCACATACCCTGGCCAGCAAGGCGTTCCGCAGCGGGTTCTACTGGCCCACGGCACTCAACAACGCAACCGAGCTGGTGAGGTCCTGCGAGGTCTGTGTCACATCCCTAGCTTCTGGTAATGCTCTAGGCTAGCTTCATCTGAGCATCATGTTTAAATTTTTGAAACCTGAACTGAGGAATTCTGGAAGCCTCAAAAACTTAAATAAAAGAAGGGCAAAAACCCTAGAAATCTCATTCATTGCTCCAAAATGCTCTTCTTAAATGTTTGATAATTTTTGGTAAGGGTTCTGGTCCCAACCAAAATATTGAACATTTTTAAGGAATTATTTTTGGGACTTTGGATTTAATTCATTAGCTATTTGAATTTGAATTATATTCATATAATTAGAATATAATTTCAAATTCCCCTGATATATTTTATAAGCTTTTGGAAAAGTCCATTTAGCAATATAAAATATTCAGAGGAGTTTTTGGCATTGTTTGAATTATTTTAACTTCAAAACAGTGGCAAAATAAATTAAATAAAATAAAACAGAACTGAAATATAAAAAAAGAGAGAAACCTACCTGGCCCAGCTCCTCCAGCCACTTACCTGGCGCCACCACCGGCCCAGCGCGGCCCAGCCCACCTCCTCCCCCTTGTCCTCTTCCTCCTCTGCCAGGAGGACGACAAGGCGAGGCGTGCGCGCGCGCCGACGCTGCGCTGGCCACCTCCTGCTTCCCCTGGCACCTCTGCTTCCCTGGCGCTGGGACCCCGGTGTCGTCCCGATCCGCCCGACCTCTCTCATCTTCCCTGCTCCTCTCTCCTTTCTCCCTCACTGAACACGCTCACACCGCGCCGACGAGCTCCTCCGTGGCCACCCCACCCTGCCCTCGCCGATGCGCTCAGGCTCCGCCTCGACCCCCTTCCTCCCACCGACCACGGCCTCCAGAAGCCCTGCATCGCCGCCACGCTCGTCGTCTTCACGCGGCGAACCGCCGCCGTCAAATTCGCGCTTCGAACCGTCCCCGAGCTCCCGAGGCCACCGATGCAACCCCTGTGAGCCCCTCTTTATTCCTCTTCCCCCTTCCCTCAAGCTCGCACTCATCCTCCTAGCCTCTCTCCTCCACGCGGCCGAGAGTTTCTCGCCGCCGGCCATGGCGTGGCCGTGGCCACAGCCACCCCAGCTCGTATCCGAGCCCACTGACGTGTTCACCGCAATCTCATGAGTCCGTAGCACGCCCCAGCTCCTCCTGCCGTGCTCCCTAACCCCGACCCCGAGCTCGCCCGAGCTCCGGCCGCCGCCGAGGTCGACGCCGTGCTCAACTCCGGCCACCTCGCGGCCTCCCGTCCGTCCTTTGGATGCGTAGGAGCAAGAGCTTCTCCCCAGTGCCCTCAGCGCGCCAAACCACCGCTCGTAGCGCCAAACCCGCCACCACCCGAACTCCGGCCGCCGCCGTCGTCATGATTGCCGTCGCCTCCGGCCACCCTAGCTTCTTCCGATGGCCCTGTTAGATGTGCACGAGCCTGGGCATCCCGTAGAGCCCCTCCGCCGCTCTGTTGGTCATCGGAGGGCGAATCCCGACGCTCTCCGCCGTCCCTGGCCTCGCCGGCGACGAGCCTCGGGTCAACTCCGGCGAGTTTGACCCGGGTTTGACCCCCTCTCTCTCACTGACCTGCGGGCCCCGCCCGGCTAATTAGGTTAGGTTAGTTTAACTAAGCTAGGTTAGTTTAATTAGACACTGACACTCGGGACCCACCGGTCAGGGGTTGACCGGACTGTGCCACGTTGACCTGCTGACGTCATCATGACATCAGGCTGACGCAATAAGTGTTTTCTGGATTTATTTTATTTCAGAAAATTCCAGAAAATTGTATAAACTTCTAAAATTCATAGAAATTCAACCGTAACTCCAAATTAAATAATTTATATATGAAAAATTATCAGAAAAATTCAAGGAATCCATCTGTACCATTTTCATGCATGTTAGAACAACTTATAGCTGCTGTTTAGCACAAATCATATAAAGGGCATTTATTTAATCACATATGGAGTTTGAATTTGAATTTTATATTCAAACCAACTTCATTTAATCTGTTGCTAGTTGCATTAGCTCAAAACACATTCATATTGCCATGTCATGAGCATGCATCATATTGTGCATTGCATTGATTGTGTTCCTTCTGTGTTGCCGGTATTTGTCCCCTCTCGATAGACGTGATACCGATGATGTGATCGTTGACACTGATGAAGACTCAATGTTATCTTCAGAAGTGCCAGGCAAGCAAAACCCCCTTGTTCATTCCGATAAAATCCCACTCTCTCGCTCCTGCTCTCTTTTACTGCATTAGGACAACAACGATTCATCTGTTACTTGCTGCGGTAGTTGAACCCCTTTATCCTTTGCATGACCTGTCATTGCCACAGTAAATAGATGAAACCCACTAGCATGAGTAGGAGTTGTTTGAGCCCTGTTGTGCCTACTCATTCATGCTTGTTTGTCATGCCTGCTACTGCTTAGAGTTGAGTCAGGTCTGATTCATCGGGGATGAATCAGAGGTGTGTGAACATGTCCTACTGTGTGTGAGCTAAGTGTGTGAACACGATTTGGTAAAGGTAGCGGTGAGAGGCCATGTAGGAGTACATGGTGGGTTGTCTCATTGCAGCCGTCCTCAGGAACTGAGTTCTGTGTTTGTGATCCATGATTCAGCTACTACCACGCATTGGGCCCGAAACCAATGGACCCTCTCGGCTTCTTGATCACCCTTGTCCTCTGTCCAGGAGTTGCAAGTAGTTTCTGGTGTTTGTAGTATGCTGGAGGCCGTGGGCAGCGCTGACCGTAGGGGTGGGCTGTGATGCGGTAGGCACGTGGCCGGGTATACCGGGCGCCCGTTTGGTGTCACGGAACCCTGTTCACATCGTTTGGGGCTGTGAGCGAAACTCCGGCCGGATCTCCTCATGGATGGAACCCGAATAGGCGATAAACCTGGACTAGAGACTTGAGTGTTTAGGTAGGTCGTGGCCGACACCCACGTTGGGCTTTCCGCTTGAAGGTTGCCGAGTACATGTCGTGTAAACGGCGGTAAGTGGTGAGAGCGTGTGTGAAGAAGTACACCCCTGCAGGGTTAACATCATCTATTCGAATAGCCGTGTCCGCGGAAAAGGACTTCTGGGTTGCTTATATCAGTTCATAGACAAGTGAAAGTGGATACTCTAAAATACGCAAGATAAGCGTGAGTGCTATGGATGGCGTTCTCGTAGGGAGACGGGAGCGGATCCATAGTGGTGTATTGATATGGTGAATATGTGGACTCGTGTGCGCCACCTCAAAAGAGTTACATTGCAGTCGTAGTTCAGGATAGCCACCGAGTCAAAGCTGGCTTGCTGCAGTTAAACCCCACCATCCCCTTTGTTGATAATGATGCATATGTAGTTAGTTCTGATGTAAGTCTTGCTGGGTACATTTGTACTCACGTTTGCCTATTTTATGTTTTTGCAGAGAGACTTCGGTCTCACTAGTAGTTCCACGTGGACTTCGACGTTTAGCTTGTTACCTCAGCTACGATCTTGTGCCCTCGGCAGGATTTGGTAGATAGTCAGGCTTCTCAGCCTTTTTCATTTATAGATGTCTGTACTCAGACATGATAGCTTCCGCTTGTGCTTTGACTTGTATGCTCTGATGTTGGGTCATGAGACCCATGTTTGTAATATCTCGCTCCTCGGAGCCTATTGAATAAACTACTTGAGTCGTAGAGTCATTTTGTGATGCCATGTTGTATTGCACATATCGAGCATATTGTGTGTATGTTATTGAAATGCTTGGTATGTGTGGGATCTGACCATCTAGTTGTTTATCTTTAGTAGCCTCTCTTACCGGGAAATGTCTCCTAGTGTTTCCACTGAGCCATGGTAGCTTGCTACTGCTCCGGAACACTTAGGCTGGCCGGCATGTGTCCTTCTTCGTTCCTGTGTCTGTCCCTTCGGGGAAATGTCACGCGATGAATACCGGAGTCCTGTTAGCCCGCTACAGCCCGGTTCACCGGAGTCCTGCTAGCCCAGTGCTACAGCCTGGATTCACTCGCTGATGACCGACACGTTCGATGCTGGGTCATGGATGCCTGTCCCTGTAAGTTTGTGCCACTTTGGGTTTACGACTAGCCATGTCAGCCCGGGCTCCTTATCATATGGATGCTAGCGACACTGTCATATACGTGTGCCAAAAGGCGCAAACGGTCCCGGGCAAAGGTAAGGCGACACCCGTGGGAATACCGTGCGTGAGGCCGCAAAGTGATATGAGGTGTTACATGCTAGATCGATGTGGCATTGAGTCGGGGTCCTGACAGCGTTGGTATCAGAGCTTGACTGCCTGTAGGATTACCAAGCCAAACTGGTCGAAGTTGAGTCTAGAAATTCTTTAGTTATATAAGGGAATTGATTGTGGGATGGAACGTAAGGCTCTTTTTACTCCTTATACCTCATGCCCTTCTGATCTGAGTCATCTTATCTTTCTACGGGGATTAAGAACTAGGCTATCTCTTCTTTCTATCAGGATCACGTGTTACTAATCCGTAGACTTATAGATTGTTGGACTTAAGCCTCGTTTCAGTTCCTACTACTTCTGTATGTTAATTGTTGATCTCGAAACCTTGATATTGTGCTTCTGAGTGGTTATGCCACCATTTTTGTGAATGTCTCAAATCTTTTCTGAGCATTTACAGCCGTTATGCTGTCCGAGTCATCCCAGGTTTCTAAGTAGTCTGATGCAATTGCAAATCCTTTCTTCCCGTTTCAATGTTCCCATGGGCCAGATTAACCACACTAATCAGTGAGTTGAGGTACTCCGTTACCTTGACATATATGTTGGAGATATTATTATGACCCTAGGTGTCTTAGGGGATCATCTAGTAGCCTAGCCATGATTTATGTTCCAGTGTGATGATTCTGGCCATCATTCTCGAAAGCATCCCGTGATGCCACTTAGTTAGTAGGTATTCTATTCCTGGGTTTTGAACCCGAGATTCACCCTACTTACTTCATGTTGATAGTGTTGCTAGTTCCTTTAGGATATTAGTAACCTTTGCGATAGTCCTTGAAGTCCGTGGTATCTTCTTCTTCCAAATACCATGAACTACTTATGGCAGAAGTTCCTCGTTGGAACTGAAATATCACAACAAGATTATTCTTGAGGAGTTCTCCATTCTATATTGTGGCTCTGCCAGCTCAACCTTTCTGCATGGGTTATCCGAAAGAATTATGTTGAACTTTGTTCGGCATACCAACCCATGTATCCACAACTCAGAAAGTTATATGTTCCTTTGAGTTGTCCCTCTTTAGTTGTCTACTGACCTTCGTCTATCAATTGATAGTCAAGAGTATGCATGCATTCGTTTATCGATGCCTATTACCCTTGTGGTCCGTCAAGCCATTCTGTCCTGAATGACTTGGAGAAACAAACTCCAGTACCTCTTCCATATCCAGGATTGGGTCAAAGAAGTTGTGCTCTGCAGATCAAATTGCTAACCCAGCTTTTGCTCTGTTCTACCTTGGAGTATTACATATTTTATATCGAGATTGTTATAAGAATTGCACACCATCCTATGTACTCTTGGTACAGTGATACTTCTTGCCATCATTGTTCATTCCTCGGTTCCTGTGTTATTGTAACCGGAATGCCGACAAATGAATCATGGCGTGTGAAATCAATACTCCTAGCAACCTTGTTGCTGGGTAGTTAAAGGACAATAATTTCATTCTTAGTGTGTTGGTTATTGAATCATCATTCTAAGATTGATCGTGCTACCTAGTCCATTCTCCTGGTTCACTCCTCGATCGATGAGTTAGGATTATTTCAAATCCTTGCTCTATTGATCATATCGTCTTGCCCTGAAAAGCAAGATTGTTCTCGAGCTTAGTAACATACCGGTGGTTCGTGATTTTCTGAATATCTTCTCAGAAGTATTACCAGGTTGTCACCTGACCGCTATGTTGAGTTCGTGATCAAGTTGGTTTATTCTGTGAACCACCCTTCTCCAAGGAATCTGTGTTGGATATCCCTGAGCTAGTTGGTTAAGCTAGACAACAACTTGGAGAGTTGGAAGATAAAAGCTTGCCTGACTTAGTTCGTTCCAAAGGGATATTCTTGTGTAGTGTGTGTTGAAGAAAGATGATATCTTCATCGATTGGTCCCTGTGATCAGTTGCTGGACCTATTGTCTTATCAATCCTTTGATTTGAGTGTGGGCTATCGTCAAATCAAATCAGTACCAACGATGCTCGTAATGTTGTCTTATTCGTGGTTGATCCCTCGAGCATACACCATTACATCTTTGGTCTGACCAATGCTATCACCGTGTTCACTTAACTATGGAATTCCTTTTAAAAGGAAACCTAGATGAATTGTTGTTGAGCCCATTGACAACATCCTTATCTCCTCCATGATTTTGTTGAACATTAAGCTAGTGTTGGAAACTTTTGAAAGCATTTCTTCATGCTAGCTCATGAAGTATTTGTTTGATGAAGGAGTGACTTCCTCTTATACACGTGCATTTGGTGAAAGTTGCCGCCGTGGATTTGAGAAAGTTAGTTTTGCTTCCTCTGGAATCATCCCAAGTCAGTCATGCATACGTGCGAAGTATTCTGTGGTCTGGAGACTTGCAACCTTCATTCCATATGTGTATCCTAGCACACCAAGCCACTGATTGATTTGTTCAAGGAGAAGGAGTTCTTCATAAGAGCTAATCCGGACTTATGAAGGACTTCGATATCCTCGTTGATGGTTCCCCACCTGAACTCGGTAGTGTTTTATTGTAAGACTACCATGTGGGCATGCTTGTCTGGGACAACGTGTTCACATGTTTGTAGCAGAACCAGCTCATGTTTTGGAGCTTGCTATCGTAGTTCATTCCCGAGAATCTCGCAACGTCATCTCGTCGATTTGTGTTGCAAACTTTCATTTTTCTTCCTAGACTCGATGAGTCTGGAATATCCTGACACCAACCAGATCTGAATCTCAGGCAGATATGATGGTTGGAATATTTCCCAAGAATTATAATATTGGTCGCTCGATAACCGGTAAAGTGGATGTCGTGGCCAACACACCCAGCCGGAAGACCTGTTATTATAATATCTTGATTGAGAAGTTGGCCACCTCCCCATAGGGATTTCGTAGGATTTACTCCCTAGTTGCCCCTATGGATTTTGTGTTCCCGAAGTCCGACCTTTTACTTGATGTTCTAGATATCAAACCATATCTATGAATGGGTTACGCTAGCACATCAAGGAGAACATTAGAAGCGGAGTGCTAAATGTCTCTCGGTCGATCATCCAGATTTTATTTCCTTGGCCTCGCCAAGGGTGAAATCTGAGAAGGTGTTATCCTCCTTTGCATCTGCATCGTCCATCGCTATTCATCATGGTAGTATGTTGTGTTGTCAGCATCCTTGACACGGATGTTGGTAAAACCTTGATGATTATGGAAATGCTCAAGTTCTTGAGAGCACGCACAAGCGCTAGGTGTTATCATCGGCACTAACTGGGTTTGCTCTCAGTTCCTCGGCAATGCTATGACCTTTCAAACAGTGAATTCACTCTCTATTGTTGGGTTCTTCCCCAGTTACCAGAATCATTCCCAGCATTTGCATTTTGTTCCCAGCTTGCACCGCCAATGTGCCATTCTACCATGGGTCTCTTCCATTTCCGGTGGTAAGCAAATTCATCCATTACGTTGTCTTCAACAAGGTAATCCACATCATCCAAGTCCGAGTATGCCATTCTACCGACCCCCTCCAAACGATCGGTCGAGAATTGCCTTAGGTTGGTTTAAAGAGTTTCAATGATCTCTGAATCAAAGGTAATTCTTTTTGCCACTTAAGGGGATATTTCTATGAGTCACCTTCCCTAAGGTGCATCGTTATGGTATCATGGCAATTCAACTCCTCGCTACGTTGACAACCGTTCACCACCTTCTTAGGTGTGGAATTGTTGTCTACCTAGTGAACCTTCGTCATCCTGCTTCCACTCCATTCCTATGGAGTGTGCTTCGTCTCTCAGCCCGAGAGATGTTGCTATGTCTCATTCCGTGAGTTAATCCTGAGTTGTTCGACCTTCGAGAAGAACAATTCTTTTAGGGTCTTTCCTTTCCTCTCGTTGTCATGTTAGTTGGAGTTCTCAGAGCAAGACGACAAGACAAAGATGGTGTTCAAATCAACGTTCATTTGAAGTGCAACCTGGATCGTGAAGATTGTACTAGTTTGCTTCCCCTTCACCTTACCCTACGCTTGAATCTCGAGACGAGATTCTTGTTTAGTGGGGGTGAGTTGTCACATCCCTAGCTTCTGGTAATGCTCTAGGCTAGCTTCATCTGTGCATCATGTTTAAATTTTGAAACCTGAACTGAGGAATTTGGAAGCCTCAAAAACTTAAATAAAAGAGGGCAAAAACCCTAGAAATCTCATTCATTGCTCCAAAATGCTCTTCTTAAATGTTTGATAATTTTTGGTAAGGGTTCTGGTCCCAACCAAAATATTGAACATTTTTAAGGAATTATTTTTGGGACTTTGGATTTAATTCATTAGCTATTTGAATTTGAATTATATTCATATAATTAGAATATAATTTCAAATACCCCTGAAATATTTTATAAGCTTTTGGAAAAGTCCATCTAGCAATATAAAATATTCAGAGGAGTTTTTGGCATTGTTTGAATTATTTTAAATTCAAAACAGTGGCAAAAAAAATTAAATAAAAAAAAACAGAAGAAAAAAAAAAAAAGAGAGAAAGCCTACCTGGCCACTCCTGCAGCCACACCTGGCGCCACCACCGGCCAGCGCGGCCCAGCCCACCTCCTCCCCCTTGTCCTCTTCCTCCTCTGCCAGGAGGACGAACAGAGGCGAGGCGTGGCGCGCGCCGACGGCCTCGGCCACCTCCTGCTTCCCCTGGCCACCTCCTGCTTCCCCTGGCCGCGTGGATGAATGCCCGGTGACGTCCCGATCCGCCCGACCTCTCTCACTTCCCCTGCTCCCTCTCTCGCCGTTTCCCACCTCACCGAACACGCTCGCCGCCGCCGACGAGCTCCCTCGTGGCCACCGGCCACCCCTAGCCTCGCCGATGCGCTCAAAGGCTCCGCCTCGACCCCCTCCTTCCTCCCCACCGACCCACGGCCCTCCGGAAGCCCTGCACGCCGCCATCGCGTCGTTCCGTCGCCGGCCGAAGCCACCGCTGTCGATTCGCCGCCTCGACGTCCCCGAGCTCCCCGAGGCCACCGATGCAACCCCTGTGAGCCCCTCTTCCTCTTCCCCTTCCCTCAAGCTCGCACTCATCCCCTAGCCTCTTCCTCCACCGCGGCCGAGAGTTTCTCGCCGCCGGCCATGGCGTGGCCGTGGCCACAGCCACCCCAGCTCGTATCCGAGCCCACTGACGTGTTCACCGCGATCTCAGGAGTCCGTAGCACGCCCCAGCTCCTCCTGCCGTGCTCCCTAACCCCGACCCCGAGCTCGCCCGAGCTCCGGCCGCCGCCGAGGTCGACGCCGTGCTCAACTCCGGCCACCTCGCGGCCTCCCGTCCGTTCCTTTGGATGCGTAGGAGCAAGAGCTTCTCCCCAGTGCCCTCAGCGCGCCAAACCACCGCTCGTAGCGCCAAACCCGCCACCACCCGAACTCCGGCCGCCGCCGTCGTCATGATTGCCGTCGCCTCCGGCCACCCTAGCTTCTTCCGATGGCCCTGTTAGATGCGCGCGAGCCTGGGCATCCCGTAGAGCCCCTCCGCCGCTCTTTTGGTCATCGGAGGGCGAATCCCGACGCTCTCCGCCGTCCCTGGCCTCGCCGGCGACGAGCCTCGGGTCAACTCCGGCGAGTTTGACCCGGGTTTGACCCCCTCTCTCTCACTGACCTGCGGGCCCCGCCCGGCTAATTAGGTTAGGTTAGTTTAACTAAGCTAGGTTAGTTTAATTAGACGCTGACACTCGGGACCCACCGGTCAGGGGTTGACCGGACTGTGCCACGTTGACCTGCTGACGTCATCATGACATCAGGCTGACGCAATAAGTGTTTTCTGGATTTATTTATTCAGAAATTCCAGAAAATTGTATAAACTTCTAAATCATAGAAAATTAACCGTAACTCCAAATTAAATAATTTATATATGAAAAATTATCAGAAAAATTCAAGGAATCCATCTGTACCATTTTCATGCATGTTAGAACAACTTATAGCTGCTGTTTAGCACAAATCAATTAAAGGGCATTTAATAATCACATATGGAGTTTGAATTTGAATCTTGTATTCAAACCAACTTCATTTAATCTGTTGCTAGTTGCATTAGCTCAAAACACATTCATTTTGCCATGTCATGATCATGCATCATATTGTGCATTGCATTGATTGTGTTCCCTTCTGTGTTGCCGGTATTTGTCCCCTCTCGATAGACGTGATACCGATGATGTGATCGTTGACACTGATGAAGACTCAATGTTATCTTCAGAAGTGCCAGGCAAGCAAAACCCCCTTGTTCATTCCGATAAAATCCCACTCTCTCGCTCCTGCTCTCTTTTACTGCATTAGGACAACAACGATTCATCTGTTACTTGCTGCGGTAGCTGAACCCCTTTATCCTTTGCATGACCTGTCATTGCCACAGTAAATAGATGAAACCCACTAGCATGAGTAGGAGTTGTTTGAGCCCTGTTGTGCCTACTCATTCATGCTTGTTTGTCATGCCTGCTACTGCTTAGAGTTGAGTCAGGTCTGATTCATCGGGGATGAATCAGAGGCGTGTGAACATGTCCTACTGTGTGTGAGCTAAGTGTGTGAACACGATTTGGTAAAGGTAGCGGTGAGAGGCCATGTAGGAGTACATGGTGGGTTGTCTCATTGCAGCCGTCCTCAGGAACTGAGTTCTGTGTTTGTGATCCATGATTCAGCTACTACCACGCATTGGGCCCGAAACCAATGGACCCTCTCGGCTTCTTGATCACCCTTGTCCTCTGTCCAGGAGTTGCAAGTAGTTTCTGGTGTTTGTAGTATGCTGGAGGCCGTGGCAGCGCTGACCGTAGGGGTGGGCTGTGATGCGGTAGGCACGTGGCCGGGTATACCGGGCGCCCGTTTGGTGTCACGGAACCCTGTTCACATCGTTTGGGGCTGTGAGCGAAACTCCGGCCGGATCTCCTCATGGATGGAACCCGAATAGGCGATAAACCTGGACTAGAGACTTGAGTGTTTAGGTAGGCGTGGCCGACACCCACGTTGGGCTTCCGCTTGAAGGTTGCCGAGTACATGTCGTGTAAACGGCGGTAAGTGGTGAGAGCGTGTGTGAAGAAGTACACCCCTGCAGGGTTAACATCATCTATTCGAATAGCCGTGTCCGCGGAAAAGGACTTCTGGGTTGCTTATATCAGTTCATAGACAAGTGAAAGTGGATACTCTAAAATACGCAAGATAAGCGTGAGTGCTATGGATGGCGTTCTCGTAGGGAGACGGGAGCGGATCCATAGTGGTGTATTGATATGGTGAATATGTGGACTCGTGTGCGCCACCTCAAAAGAGTTACATTGCAGTCGTAGTTCAGGATAGCCACCGAGTCAAAGCTGGCTTGCTGCAGTTAAACCCCACCATCCCCTTTGTTGATAATGATGCATATGTAGTTAGTTCTGATGTAAGTCTTGCTGGGTACATTTGTACTCACGTTTGCCTATTTTATGTTTTTGCAGAGAGACTTCGGTCTCACTAGTAGTTCCACGTGGACTTCGACGTTTAGCTTGTTACCTCAGCTACGATCTTGTGCCCTCGGCAGGATCTGGTAGATAGTCAGGCTTCTCAGCCTTTTTCATTTATAGATGTCTGTACTCAGACATGATAGCTTCCGCTTGTGCTTTGACTTGTATGCTCTGATTGTTGGGTCATGAGACCCATGTTTGTAATATCTCGCTCCTCGGAGCCTATTGAATAAATTACTTGAGTCGTAGAGTCATGTTGTGATGCCATGTTGTATTGCACATATCGAGCATATTGTGTGTATGTTATTGAAATGCTTGGTATGTGTGGGATCTGACCATCTAGTTGTTTATCTTTAGTAGCCTCTCTTACCGGGAAATGTCTCCTAGTGTTTCCACTGAGCCATGGTAGCTTGCTACTGCTCCGGAACACTTAGGCTGGCCGGCATGTGTCCTTCTTCGTTCCTGTGTCTGTCCCTTCGGGGAAATGTCACGCGATGAATACCGGAGTCCTGTTAGCCCGCTACAGCCCGGTTCACCGGAGTCCTGCTAGCCCAGTGCTACAGCCTGGATTCACTCGCTGATGACCGACACGTTCGATGCTGGGTCATGGATGCCTGTCCTGTAAGTTTGTGCCACTTTGGGTTTACGACTAGCCATGTCAGCCCGGGCTCCTTTCATATGGATGCTAGCGACACTGTCATATACGTGTGCCAAAAGGCGCAAACGGTCCCGGGCAAAGGTAAGGCGACACCCGTGGGAATACCGTGCGTGAGGCCGCAAAGTGATATGAGTGTTACATGCTAGATCGATGTGGCATTGAGTCGGGGTCCTGACAGTGCATATGAGTCACCAGTAGCCTAGGCCTAGATATCTGTGTTCACTCTGGATATCTGGTCGTTCCGTCTACTGTACCTTTACCCGCCATCGACAAGTTCACCAAGTGGGCAGAGGTGGAAGCTATCTGCACCATCCCAACTGGGTCAGCAGTTAAGTTCATCATGGGCCTCGTGAGCCGGCTCGGGGTCCCTAATTGCATCATCACCGAGAACGGCTCGCAGTTCACTAGCAATCTCTTCAAGACATATTGTGCTAACCTTGGAACGCAGATCTGCTACGCTTCGGTGGCACACCCCAGGAGCAATGGCCAAGCCGAATGCGCCAATGCGGGGTCCTGAGGGGCCTCAAGACCAGGACCTTCAAGAAGAAGCTTGAGGCCTGCAGCAGGGGCTGGCACGACGAGCTCCAGTCCGTGTTGTGGTCCATCCGCACCATCGCCACCAAGCCAACTGACGAAACCCTGTTCTTCCTCATCTACGGAGTAGAAGTGGTTCTCCCTCACGAGGTCAGGCATCGCTCCACACGGGTCCTGGCTTTTGATGAGATGCAGTAGGACGCCATGCGGGGGATGGCCCTCATGTTGGGGGAGGAACGCCGCTGTGAAGCCTCGCTCTGAGCGGCAAGATACCAGCAGGCGCTTTGATGGTACCACTGTCGCAGCGTCCGCTATAGGACGCTTGAGGTGGGTGATCTCGTCGTGAGGCGGGTGCCCTCCAGGGAAGGGCTGCACAAGCTCTCGCCCATGTGGGAGGGCCCGTTTAGGATCGCCTGCGTCTCCAGGCCTGGCGCTGCGCGCCTGGAGACGCAAGACGGGATCCTCATCCAGAACTCTTGGAACAACCAGCTCCTCCGGAAGTTCTACCCATGAAGCAAGGCCCGGTGCCTGTGAAGGTCTCCGCTCGTGACACTATCACGTAATAATGAGTGGGGCTGTACATGCCCCGGAGTCTCCGGAGCGCCGCCCTCGGGCCTTGGGCGCTCCCTCCCATGTCCTAGTGGCAGCACTTAGCTCCGCGTTGGTGAGAAGACTAGACTAGGTGCTGGACGTGGCTGTCCATTTGCTTTCTGTAGTTGGCTTGCCTCTGTTTAATGGCAATTTGAATTCTGGTGTTTCTCGCTGGCTTGGTTTGATTCCCTTTTCTCTCTGTTTCTTCACTCGGTTCTCTATTTTGCCCGACACTCTCACTCACACGCCTTGCGAGCGGGCTGGACAGGAGATATGCGCAAAGCGCTTCCCTTGGTCTTCGCAAGGCACCCTCGTCCGAGCTCACGACTGGTGCATCCCTTTTTAAGTTCGTGCCCCACGGGTACTGCGATGTGGCATGCTAGGCCATGACCGGCCATGCCTGGGGCCCCGAGCAAGGTAGAACAAGTGTTTCTTAACAAATTTTTGCAGTATCACGACACCTCCCAAGTCCGCAGCAGGGAGGTCTCATTAGTTGCCAGGAGATATGCGCCTCACGAGGTGGAAACTGCTTCAGACGCATCGAGCTAAGTTATCCTTACCTGCTTACTTAAAGAACTGGTGCCACAACACAACTCAGAAGTGATAAGCATAGCAAAAGGTGGGAAAAGCGTTACGGTTCATCATACGCCCCCGCGGGGCCCCATACATGTTCTTGTGATGCAGGGAGAACAAGGAAGGAAAACAGGCAAAAGCGGCCCCTACGCCGTGACTAGCTCCCAAGAACCAGCTACCAACGCTCCCCCCAAGCTCAGCCGGGAGCCCTCCTCGCGCTGTCACCGAGGCACCGCGAATGGGCGGACCCGCCACCGTCTCGAAGCAAGGCCCGGCGACGGGGCGGTTGTCTAGCCGCCGCTGCTGGAGCTTTCGCCGGAGGAGGAATCCACCGCTATGTGGGCGAGCCAACGGCCATCGCTGAGGGCGAAGCTCACCCCTCGTCCTCGTCCGCGGCCCGTTGCCAAGCTGAGCACTTCCGTCGCCGTCGCTGCCTCAGGGCGCACCCAGCGCGGGGTGATAACCCACAAGTATAAGGGGATCGCAACAATTTTCGAGGGTTAGAGTATCAACCCAAATTTATGATTCGACCCACAAGGGGGAGCCAAAGAATATCTCAAGATTAGCAGTTGAGTGTAACATCCCAAATTTTCAATTTGGAATGTTATACATTAGATCATCATTGCATATCATATTTTATTTGCTTTGGTTTTGATCCTAGAAATTTCTACGCAACTCAAGGACCCACGGAGAGAGTTGGGGAATTCATTATTTTCATATTTGAGTTTTCTCAAATTTTGAGAATAGGATCATTTGATTTTATTTATTTTATCATCAATTATTTCTATTACAAAAATATGAGAGAGGGAATAAAATGACTTTCCCAAAATAAAGAAATATTGAGGATTTAATAATAAAATCAAATAAGATTTTAATTCGGAGTTTTTCATTATTTTATTTGAATTTAGGAAAAATGTGCGTTTTTCAAAATTGCATTTAGGCCCCAAATAAATGTTCACCTTGTGCGGCTTGATTTTAGAAGCCCGGGAAAATTTATTTCGGATTTTTGGAGTCCGTTTAGTATTTCTTTTTATTTTTCTTCTGCGCGTAATTATTTAAAAAAAATGAACCGACCTAGGGCCGTGTCCGACTAGGACTCCCAGCCCGTTAGGCTATAAAAGCCAGGTGGGAGGCCTAGTCGAAGCCAGCGCCCCAGCCCCTGAAAACCCTAGCCCCAGCGCCGCCCCGCCGCCGCCGCCGCTGGACGCCACCGCACGCCGCCCGAGGTTCGCCGCCTCGTTTTCCGCGCCGGTTTTTTTTTTCGAAAAACCGTCGATTTTTCATCGGTTCTTTTAGATTTGGTTTGTTTTAAATAGATCGGTTTTTCCAGTTTATTTAAATAGCGAGCGTTCGTCCGTTCGCTCGTTCTAGCGAACGTTCGTCATTTTTCTTTTTCTCGGATTTAATCCGCGATTTTTCGATCGCGATTCCTGATCCGATTTTCTTTTTAGTATAACTTTTCGCTCGTTTATCGGAATCAGGCGATTCAAGCGCCTAGAGTTTCGTCTCGAAACCCTCTATCCGTTTAACCAACTTAAACAAGTTTTTTCTACTGTAAAAATTGCCCTAGATTCAGATTAGTAGAACGAAGTTGTTTTCTTTTGCCGTTTGACTTTCGTTGCTTCGTTTGATTTGATTCTTTTTGCAAACCGGAGTTCTTAAGTTGAACCTTCTGGTTAGATCTCTTATTTGAGTTTTACCCATGCATTAGATGAGTACTTATTGTATGCTTCTTTGTTTGTTTGCGATAGAGTACCCGGAGTGTGCCGCTTGTTACTTCGAATCGCTAGGTTTCCCGGATCATCAGCAAGGCAAGTAACACTTTGATCATACCTTTCCTACTACCCAGTTTTATTGCATTAGATCAATCCTCACACATTGCATGATTAGGATCTAATTAAATTGTGGGATGGGAAGTAGTTGAGGTAGTACCTATTACCTGTTTATTATCAAACCTTTGGGAGTTACTTCTACGTTTGCTTATTATGCCATGCTATGCTAGTAGACGTGGATTGGGTGAGTGATATCCATGACAGATGTGAGTTTGTTAATTAATGGTTTATCTAAGGTGGCAACTTAAACACACATCTGGGTGGATTGAGGCACCTGGGTATTCCAGGACTTGCCTGTTTTCTTTTGGACCGCCACCCAGGCTCAAAGGGATCATGAGACTATTCATACTAGAAACTTCCGTGTGCAGCCACAAGCTATTATGGGCTCTAGCATAGTTGACTAAGTCGTGCGAACTCTTACAGTGGTAGACTAGCAGATGTAGGGGATGTAGGTGGTACGGTCTACCCGATCGTAAGGTGCTAGCGCTTCTGAAAGACTATGTCTCGGTCATCCGTCTTCTCAAACACCATGTAGTGCGAGAAACCAAACGGAGGCGATCGAGTCTTGTGGGGAAAAGTGCGCAAACCTCTGCAGAGTGTAATAAACTAATCATGGTTAGCCGTGTCCCCGGTTATGGACATCTTGAGTATCTAGTACCTGGATTATCATGTGAATCTCAACATGTTACTCTAAATTAATTTTGTTGGGTTTTGTTTAATGATGATGCTTAATTGGGATTGAGAATGCTGTCAACCATTCTCAATGTTTAACAACCACCATGATAGTAATTAAATTTATTCCTTTGAAGTAGGGAAAAATTGGCTTTACGCAAAACTGTAACCATAGAGCTTTCCACCAGCCAAATATGCATATAGTATAGCTGTTTCATTCCATTACTCTCTATGTGTTACCTTGCCAGCATATTCCATGTGCTGACCCGTTTCGGGCTGCAACGTTAATGTTGCAGACTTTTCAGACGACGATTAAGGAGTTTTTAGGTCGTGGTTCTATACTCAGTGATGCCGTTGGAGTTGATGGACTCACTTATCTTCCAAGCCTTCCGCTGTTATCGTTATTAGATGGCCTTAAGCCATATTTATTGTAATAAGTTCTCTATGGAGACACTCGATGTAATAAGTGTGTGATTGCTACTCTGTTATAAATCCTCCGAGTACTGTGTGGTGTCAGCATTACTGATCCAGGGATGACACCGGAGCACAGAGATCAGACTGTTTGAGGTCTGGTCGCTACAGAGATGGTATCAGAGCACACGCTGACTGTAGGACACGACCACTAAGCTAAAGACCTAGATCACTATTCACTCTCTTCTCTTCTGACCTCTCATCTTTTCTACTCTTTAGGATGGCGGATGCAAGGAACAAGTTCACGCAACCAGATGAAGATACACCCTTTGGACGTCACTTGAAGGAAGTCACTAGATACCTGAACATAGGAGTACCAAGCTTCACCGGAACCTACAACGCCACTTTACCTGAAGAAGAGCGCTGGATGATTCAAGTTCAAGTTCCAGGAAGGACGTTCATGCCAGTCACTGAGCCCATAGAGTTTTCTTTTGATGCACCAACTTGGAGTCTAGGAAAGAGCATGGCAGCTCACATCGCCATGGGACGCATTGGAGAAGTCTACCGCAATGATCTCAAGGATACTATCTACCAGATTTGTGGGCGCCGAGATGAGCACTGGGAGATGATCAGCACCAGAAAGGATAGATCAATTGCAGCTTTTATCCAGGAGTTAAATCAGCACATTCGACGACAGGAGAACCAGATGTGCGCCGACATGATAGATCTGAAGAAGGCTAAGACAAGAATCAAGGAACTGGAGGAAGAACTCAAGGCTACACGTGAAGATTATGAAGAGGAAATTGAAGTATTGGTGGACAAGAATGCCGACTAACAATGAAGATCGGGATATTTATGGGAGGCCCTACACCAGTAGATGAAGATGAAGAACCCAAGGAGATTCGCCCGGAAGACTACATCATCATCGACGACACCGATTCGGATCCAGATGATAGCGATGATGATTATGTTGATGAAGCTGGAGCAGATATCATGGAGTCTGCAACCGAAGAATATTTCTAGTAGACCACCTCATCAGTAGTAGTAGTCCACCATGTAAATATAGTAGTCCGAGCACTTTTGCGATAGTTAGATCGATTGTATGCCCTTGTTTGATTGAATGAAGTGAATTGTTTGCTTTTGCCTCATGTGCATATGGGTAGTGTTTTCTCTTTAGACCCCCTCTATTCTTACATCTCATCTTTTCTAAACCCTCAGATGCCTCCGAGACGTGACCCCGGATTTACCTTTCCACCGGAGCTCACCCAGTTGATCCAGCAGCAGAACACATTGATGCAGTTGCTAGTCCAGAATCAGAATCAGGGGAACAACAACAACAACCCACCACCACCACCACCTGTTGATCACTTAGCCCGTTTTCTTAGGCTGAATCCGCCGGTGTTTTCCAGTAGCACCGAGCCGATAGTAGCAGATGATTGGCTCCGCAAGACAGCTAGAGAGTTGACCACAGCAGGATGCACAGATGCGGAGAAGGTGAAGTTTGCCGCACATCAGCTTGAAGGACCCGCAGCATCATGGTGGGAGAATTTCACAGCCACTTTCCCTGTCGACACTGTCACATGGGACCAGTTTCAGTAGGCCTTTCGTACTGCCCATGTTTCAGCAGGAGCTATGGACATGAAGAAGCGTGAGTTTCGCAACTTGCGCCAAGGAGGACGGACAGTTAGCCAGTATGTGGAGGACTTTAGTAAGTTAGCACGTTATGCCCCATATGACGTTGCTACGGATGCAGCGAAGCAGGAGAAGTTTCTAGATGGACTAAATGATGAGTTAAGCATGCAGTTGATGGTAGTAACCTTCAACAACTACCAGGAGTTGGTAGATCGAGCTCTTATGATTGAAGGCAAGCAACATCAAATTGAGAACCGCAAGAGGAAGTATGGACAAGGAAAGTACAATTCAGGAGCTCAGCAGAAGCCACGTTTTACCCCTAGACCGGGAGGACATTTTCAGCATACCCATGGAGGAGGTAGCTCGCACAATCACAATGGCACCAGGAATGGTAATGGGAATGGAGGAAGCAATGGCCAGAATCGCACCAACCCATCAACCCCAGCCAAGAAGGACCTGAGCCAAGTCACTTGCTTTAAGTGTTCGAAGACCGGACATTATGCCAATGAATGTCCTGAATTACAAAATGGAAATGGCAATGGAAGCTCTGGGAAGAATCTGAACCCTTTCAACAGGGGACAGGTGAACCACGTTAACGTGGAGGAGGTTGAAGCTCAGCCTGATGCAGTAATAGGTAAGTTTTTGGTTAAGTCATTTACTGCACTCGTTCTTTTTGATACTGGCGCATCGCATTCATACATCTCAAGGGGATTTGTGGATAAGTATAACCTGTCAACCCAAGCCCTTAGGTCACCCATGTTAGTAACCTCGCCTGGAGCAGAGTATATGGCTAGTCGATGGTGTGACCGGTTACCATTAAGGATTGGTAACTATGTTTTTCCCTCAGACCTAATAGTATTGGAATCCCAAGGATTGGATGTGATATTAGGCATGGATTGGTTATCAAAGTATGAAGGGAATATTGAATGTGCTAGTAAGTCAATTTTGCTTACCACCCCAGAAGGGAGAAGGATCAAGTATGTATCCCGACATGTGCCAAAGAGGACTCAAGTAAATTTCTTAACGGGAGTTGTGCAGGAGGAAGTACCAGTGGTAAGGGATTTCCCTGAAGTATTTCCAGAAGAGTTGCCAGGCATGCCACCGGATAGAGATATTGAGTTTTTGATTGAGCTATTGCCAGGCACAGGGCCAATATCAAAGAGACCATATAGGATGCCAGCAAAGGATTTGGTGGAAATTAAGAAGCAGATTAAGGAGTTACTCGATAAAGGATATATTCGCCCAAGTTCTTCGCCTTGGGGATCGCCATTACTTCTAGTGGAGAAGAAGGATGGATCGTTAAGGATGGTTGTTGATTATCGAGGATTGAATGAAGTAACGATCAAGAACAAGTACCCACTACCAATGATCAATGATCTGTTTGATCGATTGCAAGGAGCTAAGGTATTTTCCAAGATCGATCTGCGATCAGGATACCACCAGTTGAAGATTCGAGAACAGGATATTCCTAAGACAGCTTTTACCACCAGGTATGGGCTGTACGAGTATACCGTTATGTCATTTGGTCTGACTAACGCACCTGCCTATTTTATGAACATGATGAACAAAGTGTTTATGGAGTTCTTGGATAAGTTCGTCGTAGTGTTCATTGATGATATCCTGGTTTACTCGAAGAATGAAGAGAGCATAAGGAACATTTGCGATTGGTACTTGAGAAGCTCAGAGAACATCAGTTGTATGCCAAGTTCAGCAAATGTGAGTTTTGGTTGAAGGAAGTAGGATTCCTCGGACACGTTATATCCGGAGAAGGAATAGCAGTGGATCCCACTAAAGTTGATACCGTGACCAAATGGGAAGCACCGACCACGGTGGGAGAGATACGGAGTTTTCTGGACTCGCAGGATACTACCGGAGATTTATTGAGAATTTCTCAAAGATTGCGAAGCCTATGACTGAGTTGTTGAAGAAGGATACCAAGTTCAAATGGACTGAGGAATGTGAGGCTAGTTTCCAGGAGTTGAAGAAACGTTTGGTTACTTCACCAGTGTTGATTTTGCCAGATCAGACCAAGGATTATGAGGTGTATTGCGATGCTTCACGTCAAGGACTTGGAGCAGTGCTTATGCAGGAAGGGAGAGTTGTTTCATATGCCTCAAGACAACTGAAACCTCATGAGTTGAATTATGCTACGCATGATTTGGAGTTAGCAGCCGTAGTGCATGCATTGAAAACATGGAGACATTTCCTCATTGGAAATCATTGTGAGGTGTACACGGATCATAAGAGTTTGAAATACATTTTCACGCAGAAGGAGTTAAACCTCAGACAAAGGAGATGGTTGGAGCTCATCAAGGATTATGATATGAGATTGCATTATCATCCCGGAAAGGCTAATGTAGTAGCTGACGCATTAAGCCGTAAGAGCCATGTCAATACATTAATGACGGGAGAAATACCAAGGGAGTTAGCAGAAAATCTTCGTGAACTATGTTTGGAAATAGTTCCTAGAGGCTATGTAGCAGCATTGGAGATTCAGTCAACTTTGATGGATAGAATCAGAGAAGCTCAGAAGACTGACAAGGAGATTGCCTCTATTAAGGAGAAACTTAGCAAAGGAAAGGCTAAAGGATTTCGTGAGGATGAACACGACACCCTATGGTTTGAAGACCGTGTTTATGTGCCCAATGACCCGGAGATTAGGAAGTTGATTCTGCAAGAGGCACACGATTCACCATATTCGATTCACCCAGGAAATACCAAGATGTATTTGGATCTGAAAGATATTTTCTAGTGGACCAGAATGAAGAAGGATATTGCGGAGTATGTAGCAGTTTGTGATGTATGTCAGAGAGTAAAGGCAGAGCATCAGAACCCAGTAGGATTGTTACAATCATTGCCGATACTCGAATGGAAGTGGGATAAGTTAGGCATGGATTTTATCACGGGATTACCCAGGACTGTTCAGGCTATGACTCAATTTGGGTTATAGTCGATCGGTTGACAAAGGTAGCTCATTTCATCCCGGTAAAGACCACTTACACTAGTGCTAAGTTGGCAAAGATATACATGACCAGGATCGTATGTTTGCATGGTGTTCCGAGGACTATCGTATCAGATAGAGGAACCCAATTTACCTCAAAGTTCTGGAAGCAGTTGCATGAAACTTTGGGTACCAGGCTAGAATTCAATACAACTTTTCATCCACAGACAGATGGACAGACCGAGAGAGTCAATCAGATTTTTGGAGGATATGCTGAGAGCTTGTCCGCTAGAATATGGATCTAGTTGGGACGACAATTTGCCATATGCAGAGTTCTCTTACAACAACAGTTACCAAACCAGTTTAAAGATGGCCCCTTTCGAAGCTTTGTACGGAAGGAGATGCAGGACAACGTTGTCGTGGGACGAAGTTGGAGACCGCCAGTTGTTTGGACCTGACTTGATTAAAGAGTCTGAACAGAAGGTGAAGTTGATTCGCGATAGGCTCAAGATAGCCCAGTCCAGACAAAAGAGTTATGCAGATTCTAAACGGAAGGAGACAGTTTACGAAGTTGGAGATAGAGCTTATCTTCTAGTATCTCCACTTCGGGGAACAAAGCGTTTTGGAGTTAAGGGAAAGTTAGCGCCATGATTTGTAGGACCATATCGAGTTTTGGAGCGTATGGGAGAAGTGGCCTACAAGTTGGAATTGCCTGAAGGATTGTCAGGAGTTCATGATGTGTTACACGTTTCCCAGTTGAAGAAGTGTCACGCGGAGATGGCTGACATACCCTTGAGAGACACAGTGCCATTGTGAACAATTCAGTTGGATAATGATTTGACCTACGAGGAGAAACCAATTAAGATTCTCGAGCTTGCTGGCCGAGTTACCCGCAGCAAGGTTATCAAGTTTTGCAAAGTTCAGTGGAGCCACCACACAGAGGACGAAGCCACCTGGGAGCGAGAGGAAGATTTGCTCAAGGACCACCCTCACATATTTTCTAGCCAACCCGAATCTCGAGGGCAAGATTCCTCTTAAGGGGGTAGGTTTGTAACATCCCAAATTTTCAATTTGGAATGTTATACATTAGATCATCATTGCATATCATATTTTATTTGCGTTTGGTTTTGATCCTAGAATTTCTACGCAACTCAAGGACCCACGGAGAGAGTTGGGGAATTCATTATTTTCATATTTGAGTTTTCTCAAATTTTGAGAATAGGATCATTTGATTTTATTTATTTTATCATCAATTATTTCTATTACAAAAATATGAGAGATGGAATAAAATGACTTTCCCAAAATAAAGAAATATTGAGGATTTAATAATAAAATCAAATAAGATTTTAATTCGGAGTTTTTCGTTATTTTATTTGAATTTAGGAAAAATGTGCATTTTTCAAAATTGCATTTAGGCCCCAAATAAATGTTCACCTTGTGCGGCTTGATTTTAGAAGCCCGGGAAAAATTTATTTCGGGAGTTTTGGAGTCCGTTTAGTATTTCTTTTTATTTTTCTTCTGCGCGTAATTATTAAAAAAACGAACCGACCTAGGGCCCTGTCCGACTAGGACTCCCGGCCCATTAGGCTATAAAAGCCGGGGGGGAGGCCCAACCGAAGCCAGCGCCCCAGCCCCCGAAAACCCTAGCCCCAGCGCCGCCCCGCCGCCACCAGCGCCGCCGCCGCACGCCGCCCGAGGTTAGCCGCCTCGTTCCGTGCCAATTTTTTTTTTTGAAAAACCGTCGGTTTTTCATCGGTTTTTTAGATTCGATTTGTTATAAATAGATCGGTTTTTCCGGTTTATTTAAATAGCGAGCGTTCGTCCGTTCGTTCGTTCTAGTGAACATTCGTCGTTTTTCTTTTTCTCGGATTTAATCCATGATTTTTCTGATCGCGATTCCTGACCTGATTTTCTTTTTAGTATAACTTTTCGCTCATTTATCGGAATCAGGCGATTCAAGCGCCTGGAGTTTCGTCTCGAAACCCTCTACGCGTTTAACCAACTTAAACAAGTTTTTCCTACTGTAAAAATTGCCCTAGATTCAGATTAGTAGAACGAAGTTGTTTTCTTTCGCCATTTGACTTTCGTTGCTTCGTTCGATTTGATTCTTTTTGCAAACCGGAGTTCTTAAGTTGAACCTTCTGGTTAGATCTCTTATTTGAGTTTTACCCGTGCATTAGATGAGTACTTATTGTATGCTTGTTTGTTTGTTTGTGATAGAGTACCTGGAGTGCGCCGCTTGTTACTTCGAATCGCTAGGTTTCCCGGATCATCAGCAAGGCAAGTAACACTTTGAGCATACCTTTCCTACTACCCAGTTTTACTGCATTAGATCAATCCTCACACATTGCATGATTAGGATCTAATTAAATTGTGGGATGGGAAGTAGTTGAGGTAGTACCTATTACCTCTTTATTATCAAACCTTTGGGAGTTACTTCTACGTTTGCTTATTATGCCATGCTATGCTAGTAGACGTGGATTGGGTGAGTGATATCCATGACAGATGTGAGATTTTTAATTAATGGTTTATCTAAGGTGGCAACTTAAACACACATCTGGGTGGATTGAGGCACCTGGGTATTCCAGGACTTGCCTGTTTTCTTTTGGACCGCCACCCAGGCTCAAAGGGATCATGAGACTATTCATACTAGAAACTTCCGTGTGCAGCCACAAGCTATTATGGGCTCTAGCATAGTTGACTAAGTCGTGCGAACTCTTACAGTGGTAGACTAGCAGATGTAGGGGATGTAGGTGATACGGTCTACTCGATCGTAAGGTGCTAGCGCTTCTGAAAGACTATGTCTCGGTCATCCGTCTTCTCAAACACCATGTAGTGCGAGAAACCAAACGGAGGCGATCGAGTCTTGTGGGGAAAAGTGCGCAAACCTCTGCAGAGTGTAATAAACTAATCATGGTTAGCCGTGTCCCCGGTTATGGACATCTTGAGTATCTAGTACCTGGATTATCATGTGAATCTCAACATGTTACTCTAAATTAATTTTGTTTGGTTTTGTTAATGATGATGCTTAATTGGGATTGAGAATGCTGTCAACCATTCTCAATGTTTAACAACCACCATGATAGTAATTAAATTTATTCCTTTGAAGTAGGGAAAAATTGGCTTTACGCAAAACTGTAACCATAGAGCTTTCCACCAGCCAAATATGCATATAGTATAGCTGTTTCATTCCATTATTCTCTATGTGTTACTTTGCCAGCATATTCCATGTGCTAACCTATTTCGGGCTGCAACATTAATGTTGCAGACTTTTCAGACGACGATTAAGGAGTTTTTAGGTCGTGGTTCTATACTTAGTGATGCCGTTGGAGTTGATGGACTCACTTATCTTCCAAGCCTTCCGCTGTTATCGTTATTAGATGGCCTTAAGCCATATTTACTGTAATAAGTTCTCTATGGAGACACTCGATGTAATAAGTGTGTGATTGCTACTCTGTTATAAATCCTCCGAGTATTGTGTGCTGTCAGCATTACTGATTCAGGGATGACACCGGAGCACAGAGATCAGACTGTTTGAGGTCTGGTCGCTACATTGAGTTGTCAATTCAACCACACCTGGATAACTTAGTATCTGCAACAAAGTATTTAGTAGCAAAGTAATATGGAAGTAACGGTAGCAGAAGTAATATTTTTTGGTTTTGTAGTGATTGTAACAGTAGCAACGGAAAAGTAAATAAGCGAAGAACAATATTTGAAAAGCTCATAGGCGTTGGATCAGTGATGGATAATTATGCCGGATGCGGTTCATCATGTAACAATCATAATATAGGGTGACACAGAACTAGCTCCAATTCATCAATGTAATGTAGGCATGTATTCCGAATATAGTCATACGTGCTTATGGTAAAGAACTTGCATGACATCTTTTGTCCAACCCTCCTGTGGTAGCAGGATCCTAATGGAAACTAAGGGATATTAAGGCCTCCTTTTAATAGAGTACCGGACCAAAGCATTAACACATAGTGAATACATGAACTCCTCAAACTATGGTCATCACCGAGAGTGGTCCCGATTATTGTCACTTCGGGGTTGTCGAATCATAACACATAGTAGGTGACTATAGACTTGCAAGATAGGATGAAGAACTCACATATATTCACGAAAACATAATATGTTCAGATCTGAAATCATGGCACTCGGGCCCTAGTGACAAGCATTAAGCATAGCAAAGTCATAGCAACATCAATCTCAGAACATAGTGGATACTAGGGATTAAACCCTAACGAAACTAACTCGATTACATGATAGATCTCATCCAACCCATCACCGTCCAGCAAGCCTAGGATGGAATTACTCACGCACGACGGTGAGCATCATGAAATTGATGATGGAGGATGGTTGATGATGATGATGGCGACGGATTCCCCTCTCTGGAGCCCCGAACGGACTTCAGATCAGCCCTCCCGAGAGGTTTTAGGGCTTGGCGGCGGCTCCGTATCGTAAAAGACGATGAATCCTTCTCCTAGATTCTTTTTCTCCCCGAAAGTGAATATATGGAGTTGGAGTTGAGGTTGGTGGAGCATAAGGGGGCCCACGAGGTAGGGTGCGCGCCCAGGGGGCAGGCGCGCCCCCACCCTCGTGGACAGGGTGTGGGCCCCCTGACGTGGATTTTTCTTCTAGTATTTATAATATTTTCCAAAAATGCATTCCGTGGAGTTTCAGGTCTTTCCGAGAACTTTTGTTTCTGCACATAAATAACACCATGGAAAGTCTGCTAAAAATAATGTTAGTCCGGGTTAGTTCCATTCAAATCATGCAAGTTAGATTCTGAAACAAGGGCAGAAGTGTTTGGAAAAGTAGATATGACGGAGACGTATCAACTCCCCCAAGCTTAAACATTTGCTTGTCCTCAAGCAATTTAGTTGATAAACTGAAAGTGATAAAGAAAAACTTTTACAAACTCCGTTTGCTCTTGTTGTTGTAAATATGTAAAGTCAGCATTCAAGTTTTCAGCAAAGATTATGACTAACCACATTCACAATAACACTTAGGTCTCATGTTTACTCATGTCAATGGCATAATCAACTAGCGAGCAATAATAATAAATCTCGGATGACGACACTTTCTCAAAACAATCATGATATGATATAACAAGATGGTATCTCGCTAGCCCTTTCTGAGACCACAAAACATAAATGCACAACACCTTTAAAGATCAAGGACTGACTAGACATTGTAATTCATGGTAAAAGACATCCAACCATAGTCATACCCAATATAGATTAATAGTAATGAATGCAAATGACAGCAGCGCTCTCTAACTAGTGCTTTTTAATAAGAGGGTGATGACTCAACATGAAAGTAAATAGATAGGCCCTTCGCAGAGGGAAGCAGGGATTTGTAGAGGTGCTAGAGCTCGATTTTAAAGCAGAGATAAACAATATTTTGAGCGGCATACTTTCATTGTCAACGTAACAACCAAGAGATGGTGATATCTTCCATGCTACACACATTATAGGCGGTTCCCAAACAGAATGGTAAATTTTATACTCCCCCTCCACCAACAAGCATCAATCCATGGCTTGCTCGAAACAAGGAGTGCCTCCAACTAGCAACAGTCCCAGGGGGAGTTTTGTTTGCAATTATTTTGATTTAATTTTCATAAAGCATGGGACTGGGCATCCCGGTGACCAGCCATTTTCTCGTGAGTGAGGAGCAGAGTCCACTCCTCTTAAGAATAACCCGCCTAGCATGGAAGAGACAGACATCCCTAGTTGATACATGAGCTATTCGAGCATACAAAACAGAATGTTTATTTGAAGGTTTAGAGTTTGGCACATACAAATTTACTTGGAATGGCAGGTAGATACCGCATATAGGAAGGTATAGTGGACTCATATGGCATAACTTTGGGGTTTAAGGGATTGGATGCACAAGCAGTATTCCCACTTAGTACAAGTGAAGGCTAGCAAAAGAGTGGGAAGCGACCAACTAGAGAGCGACAACAGTCATGAACATGCATTAAAATTAATAAACATTGAGTACAAGCATGAGTAGGATATAATCCGCCATGAACATAAATATCGTGAAGGCTATGTTGATTTGTTTCAACTACATGCGTGAACATGTGCCAAGTCGAGTCACTTAAATCATTCAAAGGAGGATACCACCACACTATACCACATCACAACCATTTTAATAGCATGTTGGCACGCAAGGTAAACCATTATAACTCATAGCTAATCAAGCATGGCACGAGCAACTATAATCTCTAATTATCATTACAAACATGTTCATTCATAATAGGCTGAATCAGGAACAATGAACTAATCATATTTACAAAAACAAGAGAGGTTGAGTTCATACCAGCTTTTCTCATCTCAGTCAATCCATCATATATCATCATAATTGCCTTTCACTTGCATGACCGAGCGATGTGAAAATAATAAGAGTGCACGTGCATTGGACTAAGTTGTAATCTGCGAGCATTCAATAAATAGGAGAAGACAAGGCAATATGGGCTATTGGTTAAATCAACAATAATGCATATAAGAGCCACTTTAATAATTTAATTATGGTCTTTCTCCTATCGACCCCCAAAGAAAAGAAAAGAAATAAAACTATTTACACTGGAAAGCTCCCAACAAGCAAAAGAAGAACGGGAAATCTTTTTGGGTTTTCTTTTAATTATTACTACTACAGCAAGAAAAGTAAAGTAACTAAAAGCTACTACTAATTTTTTTGGTTTTTCTTAAGGCTTAACAAACACACAAGAAGAAAGCAAGAAAAAGAAAATAAACTAGCATGGATATTACAATGAAGAAGTATGAGCACCGACATCTAGCAATGAGTGTGTGAACATAAATGTAATGTCGGTGGGAAATACGTACTCCCCCAAGCTTAGGCTTTTGGCCTAAGTTGGTTTATTTCCACGGATGGCCTGGTGGATATCCATAATTGTAGCCGGGGTCATACTGAGATGAAGAAGACTCTGACTGCCACTGGTTGGAAATCATCTCTGGATCCCACTGGCAATTAGACTGTCATGGAGGTTCAAATTGTGGTTCCGGCTCCGTGGCTGGTGTAGGGTTCCGGTAGGCGTGAATGGCCACCAGCGGAGCGAGATACTGGCCTGCAGATAAATCAAACAAGGAAGGAGCAGGCAAGGTAATAGTCTCAGGGTGATGTTTATCAAAGAATAATTTGTATCTAAGAGCCCCTGCCCTATTCTTAACAATAAAGTCATGCACTACCATACTCTTATAATCTAAATAAGCATTGGGCAGCAATTTTTCTTCTTTTTCATAGTGCCTAATAGGTATGTTATAATGTGCAGCAAGGCGTGAAGCATAAATACCCCCAAAGATGGGGCCCTTTGTACGGTTCAACTTAACTGTTTAGCAATAATACCGCCCATACTAACAGTGTTATCGCTGAATAAACCATGGAACAAAATGATAATATCAGGAACACTAATGTTTCCACAGTTTCCACGACCAATTAAGCAACGACAAGAAAATATGGCAAAGTAGCGTAAAACAGGAAAATGTATGCTAGTGATTCTTGCATCAGAAACCTTCCTAGTTTCCCCTACAGTGATAGTATCAATGAACCCATCCACATCTTTACGATGTGGTTCCTCTAAACTACCCTCGAAAGGTATTTTGCAAACCTTGCAAAATTCATCTAGTGGCATCTTCTTAACCACATCATATAAATGAAACTCTACTGAAGGAGGTGATTCCTTAGGATAATAGTAGAAGTTTTGCACAAAAGTATTGGTGAGTAAGAGATACTATTCGCATTGGTCGCGGAGGAAGTCGGTGAGGCCTGCATTCTCAACCAATTCATAAAAATCATTATATATCCCGGATTCTCTCAAGAAGTCATCGGAAGGCCATACACACGGCCGAACCTCCGTGGTGCGAGGCAAATTATATTTGGGCCTCTGTGCTTCTTCACTCTGCTTTTCCTTCGAGCTTCGGCTCGATGAGCCCCTCAAAAATCTCTTCATTATTTTCTGAAAAAATCTGATTTTTTGTAACTTCCAACAAAAGTGAACCAAGTTCAACAAAATTGATAGCAACTACTCCTACAAGTGCCTAGAGACTATATGCATTAGAACTACTTGGAACCATATAAATTTGACATGCAAGCTCAAGAACATGGTCACCTAGGCAGCACAAATTTGCAATGAATAGAGCATTAGAACAAAAACTAATTGGACCAATGGAGGAGTCACATACCAAGGAACAATCCCCCAAGCAGTTTTGTGAGAGGTGCTTTGAGCAAGGAGATCGAAAATCGCAGCAAAATGAGCTAGAACTCGTGCTTGAGATGGATGGTGATTTTTTTGGGAGGAAGAAGTGTGTGGGTGCAGGAATAAGTGGAGGGGAGCCACCATGGGCCAATGAGGCAGGGGGTGCGCCCTGTAGGGGTGGGCGCGCCCTGGACCCTTGTGGCCAGGTGCTTGCTCCCCCTGCTGTGTTTTCAGTTCCAGATATTCTCAAATATTCCAGAAAAAAATCATATACCATTTTAAGGGCATTTGGAGAACTTTTATTTTCAGGGTATTTTTATATTGCACGGATAAATTAGAAAACTGACAGAAAATACTATTTTTACTTTATTTCAACTAAATAACAAAAAGTAGAAAGAGGGTACAGAAGGTTGTGCCTTCTAGTTTCATCCATCTCATGCTCATCAAAAGGAATCCACTAACAAGGTTGATCAAGTCTTGTTAACAAACTCATTCCGAATAACCTGGAACCGGAGAAATTTCTAATAACACTATGTTACCTCAACGGGGATATGCACATCCCCAATAATAAGAATATCATATTTCTTCTTGACAGTAGGTAGAGGAAATTCAAAACCTCCAAAAATAATTGATGGAATTTTTCCAATAGAATTGATACTATGAACTTGAGGTTGTTTCCTCGGAAAGTGTACCGTATGCTCATTGCCATTAACATGAAAAGTGACATTGCCTTTGTTGCAATCAATAACAGCCCCTGCAGTATTCAAAAAGGGCCTTCCAAGAATAATAGACATACTATCGTCCTCGGGAATATCAATAATAACAAAGTCCCTTAAAATAGTAACGTTTGCAACCACAATAGACACATCCTCACAAATGCCGACATGTATAGCTGTTGATTTATCAGCCATTTGCAAAGATATTTCAGTAGGTGTCAACTTATTCAAATCAAGTCTACGATATAAAGAGAGAGGAATAACACTAACACCAGCTCCAAGATCACATAAAGCAGTTTTAACATAGTTTCTTTTAATGGAGCATGGTATAGTGGGTACTCCTGGATCTCCAAGTTTCTTAGGTATTCCACCCTTAAAATTATAATTAGCAAGCATGGTGGAAACTTTAGCTTCCGGTATCTTTCTTTTATTAGTAACAATTTCTTTCATATACTTAGCATAAGGATTAATTTTGAGCATATCAGTTAATCGCATACGCAAAAAGATAGGTCTAATCATTTCAGCAAAGCGCTCAAAATCCTCATCATCCTTTTTGTTGGATGGTTTGGGAGGAAAAGGCATCGGTTTCTGAACCCATGGTTCTCTTTCCTTACCGTGTTTTCTAGCAACGAAATCTCTCTTATCATAACGTTGATTCTTTGATTGTCGGTTATCAAGATCAACAACAGGTTCAATTTCTACATCATTATCATTGCTAGGTTGAGCATCATCATTAATATTTTCATTAGGTTCATGTTCATTACCAGATTGCGTTTCAGCATCAGACATATAAATATCATTTGGATTCTCAGGTGGTTCAGCAATAGGTTCACTAGAAGTATGCAAAGTCCTATCATTTTTCTTTTTCTTGTTTTTAGAAGGAATAGGTGCATCAATATTATTTCTCTAAGAATCCTGCTCAATTCTCTTAGGGTGGCCTTCAGGATACAAAGGTTCCTGAGTCATTTTACCAGTTCTAGTAGCCACTCTAACAACATAATCATTATTCTTACTATTCAATTCATTGAGCAAATCATTTTGAGCTTTAAGTACTTGTTCTACTTGAGTGGTGACCATAGAAGCATGTTTACTAATGAGTTTAAGTTCACCTTTAACTCTAGACATGTAATCACCCAAGTGTTCGATCAGACAAGCATTTTTTAATTGTCTACCAAAATAGGCATTGAAATCTTCTTGCTTAACCATAAAGTTATCAAACTCATCCAAGCATTGGCTACCAATTTTAGTAGGAGGGATTTCAGCTTTACTACCTGTGTCGGGTTATCAAGACCATGAGTTTCTTCAATAGGTGAAGGATTAAGATCGTATGTTTCTTCAACAGGCGGTAAATTAAGACCATGTATTTCTTTGATAGGAGGTAAATTCTTAACATCTTCAGCTTTAATACCTTTTTCTTTCATAGATTTCTTTGCCTCTTGCATATCTTCAGGACTGAGAAATAGAACACCTCTTTTCTTCAGAGTTGGTTTAGGAATAGGCTCAGGAATTGGCTCAGGAGCTGGCTCAGGAAGTGTCCAATTATTTTCATTTTTCAACATATTATTGAATAGAATTTCAGCTTCATCCGGTGTTCTTTCCCTGAAAACAGAACCAACACAACTATCCAGATAATCTCTGGAAGCATCGGTTAGTCCATTATAAAAGATATCAAGTATTTCATTTTTCTTGAGAAGATGATCAGGCAAAGCATTAAGTAATTGGAGAAGCCTCCCCCAAGCTTGTGGGAGACTGTCTTCTTCAATTTTCACAAAATTATATATTTCCCTTAAAACAACTTGTTTCTTATGAGCAGGGAAATATTTAGTAGAGAAGTAATAAATCATATCCTGGGGACTACGCTCACAACCAGGATCAAGAGAATTAAACCATATCTTAGCATCACCCTTTAATGAGAACAAAAATATTTTAAGGATATAAAGGTAGCGAGATTTCTCATCATTAGTGAACAAGGTGGCTATATCATTTAATTTAGTAAGATGTGCCACAATAGTTTCAGATTCATAGCCATAAAAGGATCAGATTCAACCAAAGTAATTATATCAGGATCAACAGAGAATTCATAATCCTTATTAGTAACACAGATAGGTGAAGTAGCAAAAGCAGGGTCGTGTTTCATTCTAGCATTAAGAGATCGCTGCTTCCATTTAGCTAATAATTTCTTTAGATCATATCTATCATTGCAAGCTAAAATAGCTCTAGCATCTCCTTCTTCCAGAACATAACCCTCAGGAACAACATGACATTCATAGTTATTAGGGGGAGAGTCTTCATCATCACTTTCTTCATTCTCTCTAGCCCTAGCAAGTTGTTCATCAAGAAATTCGCCAAGTGGCACAGTAGTATCAAGCATAGTAGTAGTTTCATCATAAGTATCATGCATAGCAGAAGTGGCATCATTAATAACATGCGACATATCGGAACGAATAGAAGAAGCAGGTTTAGGTGTCGCAAGCTTACTCAAAACAGAAGGTGCATAAAGTGCAGAGCTAGATGGCAGTTCCTTACCTCCCCTCGTAGTTGAGGGATAAATTTTTGTCTTAGCTTCTTTCAAGTTCTTCATAGTGATTAGCAGATATAAATCCCAAATGACTCAAAGAATAGAGCTATGCTCCCCGGCAACGGCGCTAGAAAATAGTCTTGATAACCCACAAGTATAGGGGATCGCAACAGTTTTTGAGGGTAGAGTATTCAACCCAAATTTATTGATTCGACATAAGGGGAGCCAAAGAATATTCTCAAGTATTAGCAGTTGAGTTGTCAATTCAACCACACCTGGATAACTTAGTATCTGCAGCAAAGTATTTAGTAGCAAAGTAATATGGAAGTAACGGTAACGGTAGCAAAAGTAATATTTTTGGGTTTTGTAGTGATTGTAACAGTAGCAAAGGAAAAGTAAATCAGAGAAGAACAATATGTGAAAAGTTCGTAGGCATTGGATCCGTGATGGAGAATTATGCCGGATGCGGTTCATCATGTAACAATCATAACATAGGGTGACACAGGACTAGCTCCAATTCATCAATGTAATGTAGGCATGTATTCCGAATATAATCATACGTGCTTATGGAAAAGAACTTGCATGAAATCTTTTTTCCTACCCTCCCATGGCAGCGAGGTCCTAATGGAAACTAAGGGATATTAAGGCCTCCTTTTAATAGAGTACCGGACCAAAGCATTAACACATAGTGAATACATGAACTCCTCAAACTATAGTCATCACCAGGAGTGGTCCCGATTATTGTCACTTCGGGGTTGCCGGATCATAACACATAGTAGGTGACTATAGACTTGCAAGACAGGATCAAGAACTCACATATATTCATGAAAACATAATAGGTTCAGATCTGAAATCATGGCACTCGGGCCCTAGTGACAAGCATTAAGCATAGCAAAGTCATAGCAATATCAATCTCAGAACATAGTGGATACTAGGGATCAAACCCTAACAAAACCAACTCGATTACATGATAGATCTCATCCAACCCATCACCGTCCAGCAAGCCTACGATGGAATTACTCACGCACGGCGGTGAGCATCATGAAATTGGTGATGGAGGATGGTTGATGATGACGACGGCGACGGATTCCCCTCTCCGGAGCCCCGAACGGACTCCAGATCAGCCCTCCTGGGAGGTTTTAGGGCTTGGCGGCGGCTCTGTATCGTAAAACGCGATGAATCCTACTCCCAGATTTTTTTCTCCCAGAAAGTGAATATATGGAGTTGGAGTTGAGGTTGGTGGAGCGTCAGGGTGCCCACGAGGTAGGGGGCGCGCCCCCACCCTCGTGGACAGGGTGTGGGCCCCTGACGTGGATTTATCTTCCAGTATTTTTAATATTTTCCAAAAATACATTCCGTGGAGTTTTAGGTCATTCTGAGAACTTTTGTTTCTGCACATAAATAACACCATGGGAAGTCTGCTGAAAACAGCATCAGTCCGGGCTAGTTCCATTCAAATCATGCAAGTTAGAGTTCGAAACAAGGGCAATAGTGTTTGGAAAAGTAGATACGACAGAGACGTATCACGCGGCGACCGTCTTCCCCGAACATCCTCACGAAGAGGGTCGCGGTGCTGTCATACTTGAAGTGGAGGGTCCACCGCCTGATCAGACCGCGAGCGCGGGCAAACGTCTACCAGCCACGGGCCAGGGCTGCGTTGCCCACGACGAAGATCTCCACCGCGGCCCACGAGGCCCTGCTGCAGCAGCCGTCCGCCTGCAGCCAGAGGCCACTGGGACCCGTGGTCGCTCGCTCGCCGGCAAAGGAGCGCAGGAGCTGGAGCCAGGTGCCGGTCGGGTTCTCCGACCACACAACGAACTCTGGCAGCACCTCTTCCAAGTGGAAGCGTGGTCGGGGAGGCCGCGCGACCACGCCCCCCCTCGCTGACAGAACCACCATGCCTCAGGCGGCTTCCACCAGGTGGGGAAATGCCACCTCGGCCGGCCGGAGCAGCACCGGACCCCGAAGAGATCCGTCCTCGGCCATGGGGAGCCATAGCGGGAGACGCGACGTGCTTGCGAGGGTGACCACGCCCCATCTGGGCGGTGGAGAGCCAGGCCCCTCTTGGTGAGCCTTCCCCTTCTCTGCGATGGAGAACCTCTTCGTTGGCGCCATGGGTGTCGCTGCAAGATGGTAGAGCGAGGAAGAAGAAGCAAGCGGAACGGAGGAAGAGATGGGCGACGGGGGCCCCGCCCTCTCCCCATTTATAGCAAGAGGAGGCCAACCGCAAGCCTCCACGATCGCAGGTAATGATGGCTTTTCTGCATGCATCAGGGATTCATCAAGGCGGGCAGTTGCCGAGGTAGCGTGGGGAAGCGGAGACGCCCACATCCTGTCGGTCGCCACACGTCAATCAAGGCTGCAGGTGGTTGGGGCCCGCGGCGCTACGCACTTGCCCCTTGGCTTCTCCTGGGAGCCAAGTACGAGCACACCTTGGGCCCGGGTGCTACTGTCGGTGTTCTAGGAATGGGGGTCCCTAGACTTGCCTGCCTGTGGCCCATGGCGTGACTCCACCAGCGGCCTTGTACGACCCATCTTCACCAGCAAACACTCAAGACCCTCGTGAGGGGTCGAGCCTTGTGAGGCGGGCAACACAAGACCTTCTCAGGGGCGGCCTCACTAGGCTGGCTCGCGAGGAGCGGAGAGTGAGGGAGTCCTGGACTAAGGGGTCCTCGGGCATCCGGCCTGTTAGCCATGGGCCGGACTGATGGGCTATGAAGATAAGAAGGCCGCAGACTCTACACTACAAAAAAAGACACATCCGTGACATTTTGGGCCGAACGAAATTTTTTTCTGTCATACATATGAGACTTCTATGACGATAATTGTGACAAAACCCGGTATCATCATAGATGTGGTGGGCTCCTACCTCTATGACAAAAAATCATGACAGAAACGGCCTCCTCCTCCTTCTCAGCGACCAACTTGAGGAGCTTCGCATTGTCACCCATGAGTTGCTCGACGAGGCCGGTCGCCTTGTCAACCGAGGCATCGCTGATCTTGAGCAGCTTCATCAAGCCGTCGATCTGCTTGTAACATCCCAAATTTTCAATTGGAATGTTATACATAGGTCATTCATGCATAGCATATTTTATTTGCATTTCGTTTCTCGATCCTCGAAATTCTAAGCAACTCAAGGACCCTCAGAGAGAGTTGGGGATTTCATTGTTTTCATATTTGAACTTTATCAAATATTGAAATGAGGATTATTTGTTTTAATTACCCCCCCTGAAAATATCTCATATTAAAATATATGAGAGGAGATAATATGACTTCTCCAAAATAAATGAAATATTGGAGGAAAAATATTAAAATCAAATAAATGTTTTATTTGGATTTTATTGCAATTTTATTTGCACTAGTAAAATTGCACGTTTTCCAAATTGCATTTTAGGGCCAAGAAAATGTTCATCTTGTTCTAAATATTTTATTTAGATGGTGAAAATTTGTTTTGGAATTTTTAGTTTTTTATTTATTTTTCTAGGATTTATTTTTGTCGGAACGTTATTTGAAAAAAAGTCAGCGCCCGACTGGGCCGAAGCCCAGCCGAGTCGGCCGGCCCAACCCTGCGCCACCGCCTCCCTCGCGTGCCCCGTGCCTGCACCGGACTCCGCCGGAGTCCGGGAGACCGCCGCCGCCTCGGGTTGCCCTCCCCCAAGCCGACCCCGCCCCTCCCCCTCTTAAATACCCGCCGCCGCCGCCCCACATCGCCACCCAAGCCACAGCAGCAGCAGCGCCCGCAGCCGCCGCCGCCGCGTCGCCGCCTGCCTCGCGCCACCGCCGTGCCACGCCGTCGCCCCACGCCTCCGCGCCGCCCTCTGCTGCCCCGCACTGCACCCCGCCATCGCCCGCGCCGCCACCCGCTCGCCGGAAGCCGCCGGAGCCGCGCCGGAGTTCGTTGGTTTTCTCGGTTTAGAATTTTTAGCGGACGTTCGTCCGTACGTTCGTTTTAATGGACGGTTTTCTCTCGTTAGTCACAGACAACGAACGCTCGTTCATTTGCCTGTTCGTCAGTTTTTCTTTTTCCCGGGTTTTTCGCGATTATTCTAGATCGCAATTTTTGTTTTAGTTTATCTTTTCGCTCGTTTATCGGAATCAGGAAATTCAAGTGCCTAGATCTTTGTCTCAAAGCCCTCTTTCTGTTTAACCAACTTGGACAATATTTTGGTACTATAAAATTTGACTTTAGTCCAGATTAGTAAGCGAATCTTGTTTCTTTCGAAGTTTGAGTTTCGTTGCTCTGTTTGATTTGATTCGTTTTGCAAATCGGAGTTCTTAAGTTGAACTTTCTGGTTAGATCTTCTTATCTAAGTTTTACCGTGCATCTTTGCTTGATTGCTTATGTATGCTATTGTTTGTTTACGATAGAATTCCTGAAGTGCAAAGCGTGCTACTACGAGTCTCTAGGTTTTGCGGATCATCAGCAAGGCAAGTAACACATTGATCATACTCTTTTCATACCCAGTTTTTATGCATTAGCTGCAATCCTCAAACACTGCATGATTAGGATGTGATTAACTTGTGGGTATTGGGAAGTAGCTGATGAGGTAGAACCTATTGCCCTGTTATTATCAAACCCTTGGGAGTTACTTCTACGTATTGCTTATATTGCTATGCTATGCTCGTAGACGTGGTTTGGGTGAGTGAATCCATGACAGATGTGAGATTGTTAATTAATGGTCCAACTTAAGGTGGCAACTTTAATACACATCTGGGTGGATTGCTTGTCGGGCACCTGGAGAATCCAGTGTTGTCCTAGGATATCCCGGAGTACCCGTGTGATAATCCTTAGGTCCGCCACCCAGGCTCAAAGGGAACTGAGATATTTCATGCTAGAAACTCCCGTGTGCAGCCACAAGCTATTATGGGCTCTAGCATAGTTGAGTAAGTTGCATGACCTCTTCCAGTGGTAGGCTAGCAGATGTAGAGGGATGTAGGTTTTTACTGTCTACCCGGGGTTAGAGTTAATGCTTCTGAAAGACTGTGTCTCGGTCATTCGTTTCACAAACACCATGTAGTGTGAGAAGTCCAACGGAGGAGATCGGGTCTTGTGGGGAAAAGTGCGCAAACCTCAGCAGAGTGTACTATCTAATCATGGTTAGCCGTGTCCCCGGTTATGGACATCTTGAGTATCTAGTACTTGGATTATCATATGCATCTCATCACTCTAATTTAATATGTTGCGTTGATAATTACTTTAATTGGGATTGAGTTGGAGGAACCTTCTCAAAGATGTTTCAACTACCATGATAGTTAAATAAAATCTATTCCTTTGTTGTAGGGAAAAATTGGCTTTTCGCAAAACTATAACCATAGAGCCTTTCCACCAGCCAAATATGCATGTAGTGATATCATTATTCTGTTCTTGCTCTACTGTGTTATATTGCCAGCATATTCCATGTGCTGACCCGTTTTCGGGCTGCAACGTATTATGTTGCAAACTTTTTAGATGAGGAGTAAGGTTTGTTAGGTCGTTGTCGTGCAACTCAGCTATGTCGTTGGAGTTGATGGACTCACTTTATCTTCCAAGTCTTCCACTCTTATCATGTTAGATGGCCTTATGCCATATTTATTGTAATAAGTTCTCTTTTGAGACATTTGATGTAATAAGTGTGTGATTGCTACTCTGTTATAAATCCTTCGAGTACTATGTGTGTCAGCATTACCGATCCAGGGTTGACACTGAAGCACAGAGACTTGACCGTTTGAGGTCGGTCGCTACAAGATGGTATTAGAGCACATGCTGAGTGTAGGACACGACCACTAAGATAAGCCATAGGTCTCTCTTCTCTACTCATTTCTGACTCCTCTCCATTTTCTACTCTTAGGATGGCGGATTCGAGGAACAAGTTTGCACAACCGGATGAAGATGCACCCTTTGGACGACACTTGAAGGAAGTCACTAGGTACCTGAATATCGGAATACCAAGTTTCACCGGGACCTACAACGCCACTTTACCAGAAGAGGAGCGCTGGATGATTCGAGTTCAAGTTCTAGGAAGGACGTTCGCGCCAATCACTGAGCCCATAGAGTTTTCCTTTGATGCACCAACCTGGAGTCTAGGCAAGAGCATGGGGGCCCACATTGCCATGGGACGTATTGGAGAAGTCTACAGCAAGGATCTCAAGGACACTATCTACCAGGTATGTGGGTGCCGAGATGAGCAATGGGAGATGATCAACACCAAGAAGGACAGATCCATTGCAGCTTTCATCCAGGAGTTAAACCAGCACATTCGATGCCAGGAGAATCAAATGTGTGCAGATAGGATATATTTGAAGAAGGCGAAGACAAGGATCACCGAGCTGGAAGAAGAACTCCAGTCTACACGCGATGGATATGAGGAGGAAATTACAACACTATTGGAGAAGAATGACGACCTGATAAAGAAGATCGGAGTATTCATGGGAAACCCCGCGCCAGGAGGAGAGGACGACGATTCCACTTGCCCGGAGAACTACATCATCATCGACGACACCGACTCCGACCCCAGTGAGGATGACCTTGAAGACGAAGCTGGAGCAGACATCATGGAGTCGTCCACTGATCAAAATTTCTAGATGACCACCAAATGGTTAGTAGTATTCCCCCATGTACATAGTAGTAGTTTGAGCACTTTTAACGATAGTTCTAGACCGTTTGTATACCCTTGCTTGATTGATTGATTGATTGATATGATTGTGTTTGTTTCATGTGCATATGGGTAGTGCTTTCTCACTAGACCCCTTTTCTATTCTAATCTCTTCCCTCTAAACCCATCAGATGCCTCCGAGACGTGACACCGGATTTGCCTTCCCACCTGAGCTCACTCAGTTGATCCAGCAGCAGAATGCCTTGATGCAATTGTTAGTCCAGAATCAAAGGCAACAGTAACAACAACAACAACTACTACTACTACTACTACTACTACTACTACTACTACTACTACTACTACTACTACTACTACTACTACTACTACTACTACTACTACTACTACTACTACTACTACTACTACTACTACTACTACTACTACTACTACTACTACTACTACTACTACTACTACTACTACTACTACTACTACAACAACAACAACAACAACAACAACAACAACAACAACAACAACAACAACAACAACAACAACAACAACAAAAACAACAATAACAACAACAACAACCCTCCTCCAGTTGACAACTTAGCCCATTTTCTGAGGTTGCAGCCGCCGGTGTTTTCCAGTAGCACCGAGCCAATTGTTGCGGATGACTGGCTACGCAGGATTGGAAGGGAGTTGACCACCGCAGGTTGCACAGATGCAGAGAAGGTGCACTTTGCCGCACATCAGTTGGATGGACCGGCAGCCTCGTGGTGGGAGAATTACACAGCCACCTTTCCCATAGCCAATGTTACTTGGGATCAGTTTCAACAAGCTTTCCGCACAGCCCACGTCTCAACTGGAGCTATGAGCATGAAGAAGCGTGAGTTTCGCACCTTACGCCAGGGGAACCATACTGTAGCTCAGCACGTGGATGAGTTTAGCAAGTTATCTCGCTATGCCCCTAATGATGTGGCCACAGATGCCGCAAAGCAGGAGAAGTTTATGGAAGGGCTGAACGATGAGATGAGCATGCAGTTGATGGTGGCAACATTCAACAACTACCAGGAGTTGGTAGATAAGGCTCTTATGATTGAAGGGAAGCAGCAGCAGATCGAGAACCGTAAGAGGAAGTATCGGCAAGGAAGATACAATTCTGGAGCTCAGCAGAAGCCTCGTCTAACCCCGAATTCGGGAGGACTTGTTCATAACCATGGAGGTCATAAACACAACGGAGGAAGTTCGCATAACCACAATGGTTCCAAGAATGGGTCTGGGAACAAAACAAGCAACAATCAGAACCGCTCCAATCCAGCCACACCCGCCAAGAGAGACCTAAGTCACATTACTTGCTTCAAGTGCGGGAAGACTGGACACTATGCCACGGAGTGCCCTGAAGCGAAGAATGGAAACGGTAATGGGAGCGCTGGGAAGAAGCCCAATCCATTCAGCAAAGGACAAGTGAACCACATGAACGTGGATGAGGTTGAAGGGCAGCTAGACGCAGTTATCGGTAAGTTTTTGGTTAAGTCTTTTACCGCCCTTGTTCTTTTTGATACTGGTGCGTCACATTCATACATATCAAGGGGATTCGTGGATAAGTTTAAACTACCAACCCAAGCCCTTAGGACCCCTCTGTTAGTAAATTCACCTGGAGCAGAGTATATGGCTAGCCGATGGTGCGACCGGATACCCTTAACCATTGGTAGCCATGTTTTCCCGTCTGACCTAATAATTTTGGAGTCACAAGGATTGGATGTGATATTAGGCATGGACTGGATGTCAAAGTATGGAGGAAGCATTGACTGTGCTAGTAAGTCGATTTATCTCACCACCCCGGAGGGAAAAAGGATCAAGTATGTATCCAGACATACGACAAGGAGAGCCCAAGTAAATTCCCTCTCAAGAGTTGTTCAAGAAGAAGTGCCTGTTTTAAAGGATTACCCAGATGTATTTCCAGAGGAATTACCAGGCATGCCGCCAGATCGAGACATCGAGTTTTTGATAGAACTGTTGCCAGGCACCGGGCCTATATCGAAGAGACCATACTGGATGCCCGCAAATGATCTGGAGGAGATTAAGAAGCAGATCAAGGAGTTATTGGAGAAAGGTTACATCCGACAAAGTTCATCACCGTGGGGAGCCAAAGTGCTCTTGGTTGAGAAGAAGGATGGGTCATTGAGGATGGTTGTTGATTATCGGGCGTTGAATGAGGTGACGATTAAGAACAAATACCCTTTGCCGATCATCAATGATTTGTTTGACCAGCTGCAAGGAGCTAAAGTGTTTCCGAAGATCGATCTACGATCAGGATATCACCAGCTGAAAATTCGAGAGAAGGATATACCTAAAATCGCATTTACCACAAGGTACAGGTTATATGAGTATACAGTCATGTCATTTGCACTGACTAACGCCCCTGCCTACTTCATGAGCATGATGAACAAGGTGTTCATGGAATATTTGGATAAGTTTGTTGTGGTGTTCATTGATGATATAATGGTATACTCGAAGAATGAAGAGGAGCACAAGGAGCATTTGCGTTTAGTTCTCGAGAAACTCGGGGAACATCAGTTGTATGCCAAGTTCAGCAAATGTGAGTTTTGGTTGAAGGAAGTTGGATTCCTTGGACATGTTATATCAAGAGAAGGTATAGCAGTAGACCCCACCAAAGTTCAGTGAGTCACTGAATGGTTGGCACCCACTTCAGTTAGCGAGATCCACAGTTTTCTTGGACTCGCAGGACACTATCATAGATTCATTGAGAATTTTTACAAGATTGCGAAACCAATGACGGAATTATTGAAGAAGGATACCAAATTTAAATGGACGGAATAATGTGAGGAGAGTTTTCAGGAGTTAAAGAAACGTCTGACTACAGCCCAGTGCTGATTCTGCCGGATATATGCAAGGATTTCCAAGTGTATTGCGACGCCTCTCGTTTAAGACTCGGAAGTGTGCTTATGCGGGACGGAAGAGTTGTTTCGTATGCCTCATGACAACTAAAACCATACGAATTGAATTATGCCACACATGATTTGGAGTTAGCAGCTGTAGTGCATGCGCTCAAGACTTGGAGACATTACCTTATTGGAAACCGTTGTGATGTGTACACTGATCATAAGAGTTTTAAGTACATCTTCACACAGAAGGAGCTGAACCTTAGGCAGAGGAGATGGTTGGAGCTTATAAAGGATTATGACATGAAGCTTCACTATCATCCAGGCAAGGCCAATGTCGTAGCAGACACTTTGAGCCGGAAGAGTTATGCTAACACCCTCGTAAGCACAGGATTGCCAAAGAACTTAGCAGAGGATCTCAGGGAACTTCGATTGGAGATTGTTCCTAGAGGTTTTGTGGTAACAATGGAAGTTCAGTCCACATTGTTAGTAAAGATTCGAGAAGCTCAGAAGGATGACAAAGAGATTGCCCATATAAAAGAGAGAATGAGGAAAGGAAAGGCCAAAGGTTTTCGCGAGGATGAGAACGACACCTTATGGTTTGAGGACCGTGTCTATGTGCCCAATAACACAGAGATCAGGAAGTTAATACTTCAGGAGGCTCATGACTCACCATACTCGATACACTCCGGAAACACCAAGATGTATTTGGATTTGAAGGAACGTTTCTGGTGGACTGGTATGAATAAGGATATTGCCGAGTATGTAGCTGTATGTGATGTATGTCAGAGAGTGAAGGCGGAACATCAAAAGCCAGCAGGATTGTTAAAGCCTATGTCGATACCCGAATGGAAGTGGGATAAGCTTGGCATGGATTTCATCACCGGATTGCCCAGGACCAAATCAGGATATGATTCTATATGGGTAGTAGTTGATCACTTGACCAAAGTGGCTCACTTTATCCCAGTGAAAACCACCTATACAAGTGCGAAGTTGGCCAAGATATACATGACCAGGATCGTATGTCTGCATGGAGTTCCAAGGACCATCGTATCAGATAGAGGAACATAGTTTACCTCAAGTTTTGGCATCAGCTGCACTAGACTTTGGGTACAAGGCTAGAGTTCAATACAACATTCCATCCGCGGACAGATGGACATATCGAGAGAGTCAACCAGATTCTGGAGGATATGTTGAGAACTTGTGCACTAGATTATGGATCTAGTTGGGATGACAATTTGCCCTACGCGGAGTTCTCATACAACAATAGCTATCAAGCTAGTTTGAAGATGGCACCGTTCGAAGCCCTGTATGGACGAAGGTGCAGGACACCGTTGATGTGGGATGAAGTTGGAGACCGAAAGTTGTTTGGACCAGATTTGATCAAGGAGTCTGAAGAGAAGGTTAAGTTGATCCAAGTCAGAAGAGTTATGCAGATTCGAAATGCAAGGAAGTAACCTATGAAATTGGAGATAGAGCATATCTGCGAGTGTCACCTCTGCGAGGAGTGAAACATTTCGGAGTTAAGGGAAAGTTAGCCCCGAGATTTTTAGGACCGTACCGAATTTTGGAACGTATGGGAGAGGTTGCCTACAAGTTAGAGTTACCTGAAGGACTATCAGGAGTTCATGATGTGTTTCATGTTTCACATTTGAAGAAGTGTCATGCTGAGATGGCCGATACACCGCTAAGAGATACAGTTCCCTTGGAAGCGATTCAGTTGGACAATAATCTGACCTATGAGGAGAAGCCAGTCAAGATTCTAGAGTTTGCTAGCCGAGTTACTCGCAGCAAGGTTATCAAGTTTTGCAAAGTTCAGTGGAGCCACCATACTAAGGATGAAGTCACCTGGGAACAAGAGGATGATCTTCGCAAAGACCACCCGCACCTATTCTCTAGCCAACCCGAATCTCGATGGTGAGATTCATCTTAAGGGGGGTAGGTTTGTAACATCCCAAATTTTCAAATTGGAATGTTATACATAGGTCATTCATGCACAACATATTTTATTTGCATTTTGTTTCTCGATCCTTGAAATTCTAAGCAACTCAAGGACCCTCGGAGAAAGTTGGGGATTTCACTGTTTTCATATTTGAATTTTATCAAATATTGAAATGAGGATTATTTGTTTTAATTATTTTTCTCCCTGAAAATATTTCATATTAAAATATATGAGAGGAGATAATATGACTTCTCCAAAATAAATGAAATATTGGAGGAAAAATATTCAAATCAAATAAATGTTTCATTTGGATTTTATTGCAATTTTATTTGCACTAGAAAAATTGCACATTTTCAAACTTGCATTTTAGGGCCAAGAAAATGTTCATCTTGTTCTCAATATTTTATTTAGACGGTGAAAATTTGTTTTGGCATTTTTAGATTTTTATTTATTTTTCTAGGATTTATTTTCGGCATAACATTATTAAAAAAAAGTCAGCACCCGACTGGGCCGAAGCCTAGCCGAGCCGGCCCACCCAACCCTGCGCCACCGCCTCCCTCGCGCACCCCGTGCCCGCACCGTGCTCCGCCGGAGTCCGAGAGACTGCCGCCGCCTCGGGTTGCCCCTCCCCCAAGCCGACCCCGCCCCTTCCCCCTCTTAAATACCCGCCACCACCGCCCCACATCGCCACCCAAGCCGCAGCAGGAGCAGTGCCCGCAGCCGCCGCCACCGAGCCACCGCGCCGCCGCCTGCCTTGCGCCGCCGCGCCTCATCGTCGCCCCGCTCTGCACTGCCCTCCGCCGCCCCGCTCTGCACCGCCCTCCGCCGCCCTCTCTGCACCGCCCCGCGCCGCCCTCCACCACCCCGCGCTGCCGCCCGCTCGCCGGAAGCCGCTGGAGCCGTGCCGGAGTTCGCAGATCTCGCCGTTCGTTTTTTCGGTTTAGGTAAAAACCTTCGGTTTTTAAAAAAATCCTAGTTATGTTTTTTTAGATCGGTTCGTTGGTTTTCTCGGTTGAGAGTATTTAGCGGACGTTCGTCCGTACATTTGTTTTAACAAACGATTTTCGCTCGTTAGTCACAGACAACGAACGTTCGTTCATTAGCCTGTTCATTAGTCTTTCTTTTTCTCGGGTTTTTCGTGATTATTCTAGATCTCAATTTCTGATCCGATTTTCATTTTAGTTTATCTTTTCGCTTGTTTATCGGAATCAGGCAATTCAAGCGCCTAGATCTTCGTCCTGAAGCCCTTTTTATGTTTAACCAACTTGGACAATATTTTGGTACTATAAAATTTGACCTTAGTCCAGATTAGTAAACGAATCTTGTTTCTTTTGCAGTTTGAGTTTCGTTGCTCCGTTTGATTTGATTCTTTTTGCAAAGCGGAGTTCTTAAGTCTAACTTTCTGGTTACATATTCTTATTTGAGTTTTACCCGTGCATCTTTGCTTGATTTCTTATGTATGCTATTGTTTGTTTGCGATAGAATTCCCGGAGTGCAAAGCGTGCTACTACGAGTCTCTAGGTTTTGTGGATCATCAGCAAGGCAAGTAACACATTGATCATATTCTTTTCATACCCAGTTTTTATGCATTAGCTCCAATCCTTAAACACTGCATGATTAGGATGTGATTAACTTGTGGGTATTGGGAAGTAACTGATGAGGTAGAACCTATTGCCCTGTTATTATCAAACCCTTGGGAGTTACTTCTACGTATTGCTTATATTGCTATGCTATGCTCGTAGACGTGGTTTTTGGGAGTGAATCCATGACAGATGTGAGATTGTTAATTAATGGTTCAACTTAAGGTGGCAACTTTAATACACATTTGGGTGGATTGCTTGTCGGGCACCTGGAGAATCCAGTGTTGTCCTAGGATATCCCGGAGTACCCGTGTGATAATCCTAAGGTCCTCCACCCAGGCTCAAAGGGAACTGAGATATTTCATGCTAGAAACTTCCATGTGCAGCCACAAACTATTATGGGCTCTAGCATAGTTGAGTAAGTTGCATTACCTCTTCCAGTGGTAGGCTAGCAGATGTAGAGGAATGTAGGTTGGTACTGTCTACCCGAGGTTAGAGTTAATGCTTCTGAAAGACTGTGTCTCGGTCATCCGTTTCTCAAACACCATGTAGTGCGAGAAATCCAGCAGAGGAGATCCGGTCTTGTGGGGAAAAGTGCGCAAACCTCTGCAGAGTGTAAAATCTAATCATGGTTAGTCATGTCCCCGATTATGGACATCTTGAGTATCTAGTACTTGGATTATCATATGTATCTCATCACTCTAATTTAATATGTTGGGTTGATAATTACTTTAATTGGGATTGAGTTGGAGGAACCTTCTCGATGATATTTCAACTACCATGATAGTTAAATAAAATCTATTCCTTTGTTGTAGGGAAAAATTGGCTTTTCGCAAAACTATAACCATAGAGCCTTTCCACCAGCCAAATATGCATGTAGTGATAGCATTATTCTGTTCTTGCTCTATCGTGTTATATTGCCAGCATATTCCATGTGTTGACCCATTTTCAGGCTGCAACGTATTATGTTGTAGACTTTTCAGACGAGGAGTAAGGTTCCTTAGGTCGTTGCCGTGCAGCTCAGCTATGTCGTTGGAGTTGATGGACTCACTTTATCTTCCAAGTCTTCCGCTGCTATCGTGTTAGATGGCCTTATGCCATATTTATTGTAATAAGTTCCCTTTTGAGACATTCGATGTAATAAGTGTGTGATTGCTACTCTATTATAAATCCTTCGAGTATTGTTTGTGTCAGCATTACCGATCCAGGAATGACACTGAAGCACAGAGACTTGACCATTTGAGGCTGGGTCGCTACACAGCTCCTGGTGCGTAGTGACGCCAGTGAGAATGTCGTCGTCACCGGCGAAGGACTTCAGGAATGTCGGCTCGTCGCGATGGCCGATGCTGCCAATGCGCTTGTGAGAGCCCTCTCGTGCCCGTGAGAGCTCGTTCGAGGGGTCTGCGGCGCGCCGGGACATCTCTGCTGCGGTTGCGGCTTCGCGGCGGGACCTCTCTAGTGCTTCTGTCGCCTTGGTCTTTGCTACCCGGTTATATGTCCACCATAAACACCTACTACCGGTCATGGCAGAACGACTTGACAGAAAACCAGTTTTGTGGTTGATGAGGAGAAGAACTGTGAAGTAATTTTCAAGTGGGTGGTTTTTATAGCCCAGTGCTAAGTGTGAACACATATTAGTTTGATAGTTGTGAACAGATTTGCAATTACTTATTGCATTGCAATCAACAATGTGACGAGAAACAAGGTCAAAATTTGTTGATGGTAGAAGGTTGACCACGTGGTTTCTCGCCATTGAGGCGGCCGCGGGGCGCTCCTCTTTGGCGGCCCTGCACGCGCTCTGCTCGCCGTTGAGGCAAAGTTACAATGGCAACGGTTAATAATTCTTAATAATTGACTTACATATTCAGGATAATTCAAAATGCCAAATGTGGCAAGGCCCAGAACACTCACGACTTAGATATGCATACAATTATAATAAAATATAAGCTAAAAGGCTGAGTTGACGACCTTCCGACTATGGTCTTCTCGGACTGCATGATCAGCACAGCACCCTTGCGGCCGTTCAGTCCAAGTGTCCTGACACGCCTCCTCCTACGGAGCTGCTGGCGCTGGGAGGCCCTTGGGGCTGCTGGGCCTCTTCCAGAAGAGCTTGACAGCGTGCAAAAGCGTGCATGAAAAGTCTGTGGAACCGCTCCATTTCCATGGCTCTGGCCTGGTAGCAAATTATTTCAATCACCTCCATCCTCAAGATATCACGTTGGCGATGTTCTACTTCATCGGGGACGTCAACTCTCCCAAGGATGCGCTCGAGCCTGGCCACCACATCATCAGGATTGAGGTTGACACAGCCGCTGCGGGCAATGATGAAGTCGCAGGCTGCCTTTGTCTTGACTGAATCGTAGAGGTCCTCTGCCCATTCCTTGCGGGGCATTAGGCACTCGATGAGCACTGGCGATGGCGGCTCTTCGGGTGGGTCGTCGATCATGACGCCCAGCAGCTCTGGATCTTTTGCACGATGGATGGCAAACTGCTCATCTCACCTCTTCAATATGTCGATTGTGATCCCAAGGACTGTGATGCCGATATCGCTGCCGATGGGCCATGGTGCTTGCGCCGGCCGATGAAGCTCTTGCTCACCGACCTGCTCCGGCTCGTTCTCCTCGCCGAAGATGTAACGCAGGTAGGCGTTGACGTCGAAGCTTTGGTCGTTGCCTGGCATGCTTGGAATAACTAATGGTAGATGGGTGAGGACTAGATCTTCGTAGAGTGTCGCGGCGGTGCGTTGCCGCCTGGGTTATATGCAGCAAGCCATTAGCTGGTGGTGTGAAACCTGTGAAGGAATAGGCGTGGATTTTACAATTCACCCATGTGGAGCGCGGGAAGCATTCGCTGGAGAGCCGGAAGCATTCGTTGGAGTGCGGGAAGACTAAGTGGAGCACACACACAACCCGAATACCGTATCCAGTGCCACATGTTATTTATCACACAAGTGTTAACTTAAGGAAACATATGTATAACTTACTAATCATCGCACACGAGTACTCGCAGATGCATCGTGTGCGATACTCCTAGCCACCGCAAGAAACTAGTTTGCATTTTTCAAAGTTTTTTGTACACACAAAATTGCACACGAACTAACTGTATTAATCGTCTGTGTTGTAATTTATCATTGCAAACAGTTCGTCCGAGTCGGCTGTTTGCCAGATATCACACACATCTTGTTAAGTTGAACCATTTCTGTTGCGTTCGCTAATCGAAAACAGTTCATCCAAGTGAACCATATGCCCTATATCACACACACCTTGATCTGGCTAACCATTTATGTTGAACTCCCTAATAGCAAACGGTTCATCAGAGCGAACTCTATGCCGTATATTGCACACACATTGATATGGCTACCCATTTCTGTTGTTCTGCCTCATCGCAAACAGTTCGAACGGGTGAACCGTGTGCGCTGAATCGCACACACAACCAAAATCTGAACCATGTTTGATAGCTCCGCCATCGCAAACGTTTTGCACCTTTTTTGACGGTTTTTTACATCCCCGTTTGTGATTAATGCATCGCACACAGTTTCATCAAAGGGTCTCTGATCGTAGTGTCGCGTTAGCAGCATCCTGCAGTAGTGATAGTTGAATGTACAGATATTGTATGAGAGACAGATGCAATAGATAGTGTGTAAAAAAGAGAGCATGAAAAAGTTTACATGTATATTGTTTAACTAAAACGAATAGCATGACATAATTTCACATATATGATGTCTATCTAAACTGGATAGCATAGCATAACATAATTCAAAGATATGATGAATGACTAAAAAGGATCGCATGTCATAATTCACATACATGTTATTTAAGTAATCAGGATCGCATGATTTAATTCACATATGTGATTTATATGCTAAGCAGAGGGTTCGCATATATGTTGTCTGAACTAAGAACATGGTATTGAATATTGTGTATATGATGTCTAAACTATGCAATGCAAGACACCATATGCATGATATGAGCAGTATAACCGTGCCAAGTTAGAGCATACACCTCGGTGGGGGAATAGGAGTGGTCATCTGTCTATGAATCCATCTCTGAGGAGCTATCGGGGCCCAGCAAGAGATCTGCTTCAACAGGTAGCACTGTCTGCTCTGAAGGCGTTGTTTTCACTCTACATTTTTCCATCTCCACTCAAATGGCTGATTCACAGGAAGAGTAGTCTAATGTACAAACATTGTCGACAAATGGAAATTTAATGAAGAAAATGATGGGCAAGATATCATTCAAATATATGATTCTTGGTTAAACAGGATGGCATTGCACATTTCACATATATTATGGCTGGCTAAAAGACATGAGACTGCATAATTCCCATATGTGATATAGAAACTAAACAGGTGGCATTACAGAACATGTCTAAACTAAGCAGATGACATATACGATATCGAAAGTAGGCACTGCAAGGCAACATATGCATGATATGACTAACATCATCATGCCAAGGTAGAGCAAACACCTTGGGGGTAAATAGGAGTGGTCAGCTGATGTCGCTTGAAGCTACGTTTGTATTTCCCCAAAGAGGAAGGGATGATGCAGCACAACGGCGTTAGGTATTTCCCTCAGATAAGAAACCAAGGTTATCGAACCAGTAGGAGAACCAAGCAACACAACGTAAACAGCCCCTACACACAAATAACAACCACTCGCAACCCGACGTGTTAAAGGGGTTGCCAATCCCTTTCGGGTAACGGCGCCAGAAATGGTGCGTGGACGGAAGAAAATTGTAATAGATTAAATAAATAGATCGCAAGTAAATAAAGTGCAGCAAAGTATTTTTGTATTTTTGGTTTAATAGAACTGAAAATAAAAGTAAGGAAAAAGCAGATCGCAAGCAAATATATGAGAAAGAAGACCCGGGGCCGTAGATTTCACTGGTGGCTTCTCTCGAGAAAGATAGAAACGGTGGGTAACCAAATTACTGTTGGGCAATTGATAGAACCTCAAATAATTATGACGATGTCCAGGCACTGATCAATACATAGGCATCACGTCGAAGATTAGTAGACCGACTCCTTCCTGCATCTACTACTATTACTCCACACATCGACAGTTATCCAGCATACATCTAGTGTATTAAGTTCATGGAAAAACGGAAATGCAAAAAAACGATGACATGATGTAGACAAGATCCGTTTATCTATATGATAGTAGATATAGATCTCGTCTTTTTATCCTTAGTAGCAACAATACATACGTGTCGGTTCCCTTTCTGTCACTGGGATCGTGCACCGTAAGATCGAACCAACTACCGGGCACCTCTTCCCATTGCAAGATAAATAGATCAAGTTGGCCAAACAAAACCCAAATATCGGAGAAGAAATACGAGGCTATAAGAGATCATGCATATAAGAGATCAAAGAAACTAAAATAACTTTCATGGATATAAAAAGATATGACTGATACGTCTCCAACGTATCTATAAATTTTGATTGCTCCATGCTATATTATCTACTGTTTTGGACTATATTAGGCTTTATTTTCCACTTTTATATTATTTTTGGGACTAACCTATTAACCGGAGGCCCAGCCTAGAATTGCTGTTTTTTTGCCTATTTCAGTGTTTCAGATAAATGGAATATCAAACGGAGTCCAAACGGAATAAAATCTTCGGGAATGTGATTTTCTCACCGAACGTGATCCAGGAGACTTGGACCCTACTGCAAGGGATCAAAGAGGAGGTCACGAGGGTGGGAGGCGCCCCCCTAGGGCGCGCCCCCTGCCTCGTGGGCCCCTCGGTGCTCCACCGGCGTACTCCTTCCTCCTATATATACACACGTACCCCCAAACGATCAGAAGAGGAGCCAAAAACCTAATTCCACCACCGCAAGTTTCTGTATCCACGAGATCCCATCTTGGGGCCTGTTCCGGAGCTCCGCCGGACGAGGGCCGTCATCACGGATGGCTTCTGCATCATCATAGCCTCTCCGATGAAGTGTGAGTAGTTTACCTCAGACCTTCGGGTCCATAGTTAGTAGCTAGATGGCTTCTTCTCTCTCTTTGAATCTCAATACAAAGTTCTCCCCCTCTCTCGTGGAGATCTATTCGATGTAATCTTCTTTTTGCGGTGTGTTTGTTGAGACCGATGAATTGTGGGTTTATGATCAAGTCTATCTATGAATAATATTTGAATCTCCTCTGAATTCTTTTATGTATGATTGGTTATCTTTGCAAGTCTCTTCGAATTATCCGTTTGGTTTGGCCAACTAGATTGGTAGTTCTTGCCATGGGAGAAGTGCTTAGCTTTGGGTTCGATCTTGCGGTGTCCTTACCCAGTGACAAAAGGGGCAACAAGGCACATATTGTATCGTTGCCATCAAGGATAACAAGATGGGGTTTATTTCATATTGCATGAATTTATCTCTCTACATCATGTCATCTTGCTTAAGGCGTTACTTTGTTTTTAACTTAATACTCTAGATGCATGCTGGATAGCGGTCGATGAGTGGAGTAATAGTAGTAGATGCAGAATCGTTTCGATCTACTTGTCACGGACGTGATGCCTATATACATGATCATGCCTAGATATTCTCATAACTATGCTCAATTCTATCAATTGCTCAACAGTAATTTGTTCACCCACCGTAGAATACTTATGCTCTTGAGAGAAGCCACTAGTGAAACCTATGGCCCCCGGGTCTATTCTCATCATATCAATCTCCATCACTTTAATATTGTTTTGCTTTTTTACTTTGCTTTTACTTTTTACTTTGCATCTTTATATCAAAAATACCAAAAAGATATTATATCTATCAGATCTCACACTCGTAAGTGACCGTGAAGGGCTTGACAACCCCTAATCGCGTTGGTTGCGAGTAGCTATCGCTTTGTGCAGGTACGAGGGACTTGAGCGTGGGCTCCTACTGGATTGATACCTTGGTTCTCAAAAACTGAGGGAAATACTTAGGCTACTCTGCTGCATCATCCCTTCTTCTTTGGGGAAAACCAACGCAAGCTCAAGACGTAGCAAGAAGGATTTCTGGCGCCGTTGCCGGGGAGTCTACGCAAAAAGTAAATATACCAAGTACCCATCACAATCCCTATCTCTCGCATTACATTATTTTCCTTTTGCATCTCGTTTTCCTCTCCCCCCCAATTCACCCTTGCCATTTTATTCGCCCTCTCTCTCTATCCTCCCTCTCTATTTGCCTCTTTTTGCCCGTTTGCTTTTTGTTTGCTCGTGTGTTAGTTTGCTTGTTTGTCACGATGGCTCAAGATACTACTAAATTGTGTGACTTCACCAATACCAATAATAATGATTTCCTTAGCACACCGATTGCTCCTCTTACCGATGCTGAATCTTGTGAAATTAATACTGCTTTGTTGAATCTTGTTATGAAAGATCAATTCGCCGGCCTTCCTAGTGAAGATGCCGCTACTCATCTGAATAGCATCGTTGATTTATGTGATATGCAAAAGAAAAAAGATGTCAATAATGATGTCGTTAAATTGAAGCTATTTCCTTTTTCGCTTAGAGATCATGCTAAAGCTTGGTTTTCGTCTTTGCCTAAGAATAGTATTGATTCATGGAACAAGTGCAAAGATGCTTTTATCTCTAAGTATTTTCCTCCCGCTAAGATCATCTCTCTTAGAAACGATATAATGAACTTTAAACAACTTGATCATGAACATGTTGCACAAGCTTGGGAGAGAATGAAATTAATGATACGTAATTGCCCTACTCATGGTTTGAATTTGTGGATGATTATACAAAAAATTTATGCCGGATTGAATTTTGCTTCTAGAAATCTTTTAGATTCGGCCGCGGGAGGCACTTTTACGGAAATCACTTTAGGAGATGCTACTAAAGTCCTAGATAATATTATGGTTAATTATTCTCAATGGCATACTGAAAGAACTTCTAATAAAAAAAGTGCATGCGATAGAAGAAATTAATGTGTTGAGTGCAAATATGGATGAACTTATGAAATTATTTGCTACTAAGAGTGTTTCTTCTGATCCTAATGATATGCCTTTGTCTACTTTGATTGAGAATAACAATGAACCTATGGATGTGAATTTTGTTGGTAGGAATAATTTTGGTAACAACGTTATAGAGGGAATTTTAATCCTAGGCCATATCCTGGTAATCCTTCTAATAATTATGGGAATTCCTACAACAACTCTTATGGAAATTATAATAAGATGCCCTCTGATTTTGAATCTAATATTAAAGAATTTATTTCTTCGCAAAAGAATTTTAATGCTATGATTGAAGAAAAATTGCTTAAGATTGATGATTTGGCTAGGAACATTGATAGAATTGCTCTTGATGTTGATGCTTTGAAACTTAGATCTATTCCACCTAAGCATGATATTAATGAGTCTCTAAAAGCCATGCGAATTTCAATTGATGAGTGTAAAGAAAGAACCGCTAGGATGCGTGCTTCCAAAGATGCCTTTATTAAAGCATGTTCTTCCAATTCCTATGAAAATCAAGATGAAGATCTAAAAGTTATGTCAAACCTTAGGTTCTTCTATCCTTCTTTCATCCATCGTAAGATAACCCAAAACTTGAAAACTTCAATCACACAAAACTCAACAAAACCTCCGTGAGATCCGTTACTGTAAGAAAGTAAACCGCTACTATAAGTGTTGTGTCAAACTAATTCATATTTTGTTTTTGTATTATATATACTGTATTCCAACTTTTCTATGGCAAAAACTCATAAAAAACCATAGAGCCATCAAAATAAGCACACAACACAAATAAAACATAATCTGTCAAAATAGAACAGTCTGTAGCAATCTGTCAAAAATTCTAAAAAAATAGAAAGACCTGAGAAATTTGTATATTAATCTTTTGCAAAAAGAATCTAGGCAAAAGCTCTTTCTGAATAAAAATGAGAATTAATTTCGTGAGCATAAAGTTTCTCTCTTTTTCAGCAAGATCAAACAACTATCACCCAAGAAGATCCTATCGGTTCTACTTGGCACAAACACTAATTAAAACACAATCATAACAGTAGCATAATTGTGTTAACAGAAAGCAAAAAGCAAAAATAAATTTTATTCATTGGGTTGCCTCCCAACAAGCACTATAATTTTACACCCTTAGCTAGGCATAAAGCAAGGATCTAAGTTTTTTCATCCTTCTTCTTCTTAGTTTTCTTAGAGGTGTTTTCGTCATGGGGTTTTGTAAACACAACATAAAACATATTATCCTGGAGACTTTAGCAATCCTCAGTTGGTTTCAATCATAACCCCATTGATTTCCCACAACAATCCAAGAGTAGTGTTTATTAACATTATTAAAAACTTGTTGGATTATGTCTAGAACGGGGACTTCCTTCTTAAGATTCTCATCAAAGATTTTGTTATCCCCAAGCAAATGTCTCAAAGCATAGTCACTATTGTAAAGAATTTCATATATCACAAGTTTTTCACGATTCATACCATAAAAGTCAAAGATTTCCCTAGCTTCCCGAATTATGTAGTCAAACTCATTCATCAGAATGAGAGTGGCTAAGTTTTTAGCCCTAGGATTATTTATATCGGGGAGCTCAAAAAACAATCTTTGCAAAGTAGGATGGGTACGAATAAATTTACTTTCAAGTTTCAAAACTAGTGTTGAAATAGCATCCGCATAAGATCTAGTAATTTTAAGTATAGGAGCATCATCAAGACTTAGATTCCCAACACAATTGAAAAATTCTTGGATACGTTCTTTTCCCATAACGTTCCCTTGCCCCAAGATAAAAGTTTTAGCATCCAGATTTCCTGTACGGCTAATCTTAGGAGTCAAGCCATCATCTGTTGGTGCCATACCGAAATCACTCATGATTGCAAGCAAAGAATAGATCTAACAAGAAAATGGCGAACAAAAAAGAGAGGCGAATAAAACGACAAGTTTTTGTGAAGTGGGGGAGAGGAAAACGAGAGGAAAATGGAAAATAATGTAAATTGCGAGGAGATGAGATTTGTGATTAGGAACCTGGTATATGTTGAAGATCCTCCCCGGCAACGGCGCCAGAAATTCCTTTTGATGTTGCTTGAAGCTACGTTAGTATTTCCCCAAAGAGGAAGGGATGATGCAGCCCAGCGGCGGTATTTCCCTCATATATTAAACCAAGGTTATCGAACCAGTAGGAGAACCAAGCAACACAATGTAAACAGCCCCTGCACACAAATAACAACCACTCGCAACCCTTGTGTTAAAGGGGTTGTCAATCCCTTTTGGGTAACGGCGCCAGAAACAGTGCATGGACGGGAGAAAATTGTAATAGGTTAAATAAGTAGATCCCAAGTAAATAAAGTGCATCAAAGTATTTTTGTATTTTTGGTTTAATAGATCTAAAAATAAAAGCAAGGAAAAAGTAGATCGCAAGCAAATATATGAGAAAGAAGACCCGGGGGCCGTAGGTTTCACTAGTGGCTTCTCTCGAGAAAGATAGCCAACGGTGGGTAAACAAATTACCGTTGGGATTGGTAGAATCTCAAATAATTATGATGATATCTAGGTAATGATCAACAGACAGGCATAACGTCCAAGATTAGTAGACCGACTCCTTCCTGCATCTACTACTATTACTCCACACATCGACCGCTATCCAGTATGCATCTAGTGTATTAAGTTCATGGAAAAACGGAGTAATGCAACAAGAATGATGACATGATGTAGACAAGATCAGTTTATCTATATGGCGGTAGATATAGATCTCATGTTTTTATCCTTAGTAGCAACGATACATACGTGTCGGTTCCCTTTCTGTCACTAGGATCGAGCACCGTAGGATCAAACCCACTACCGGGCACCTCTTCCCATTGCAAGATAAATAGATCAAGTTGGCCAAACAAAACCCAAATATCGGAGAATAAATACAAGTCTATAAGAGATCATGCATATAAGAGATCAAAGAAACTCAAATAACTTTCATGGATATAAAAATATATGACTCATCATAAACTCAAAGTTCATCAGATCCCAACAAACACACCGCAAAAAGAGTTACATCATATGGGTCTCCAAGAGACCATTGTATTGAGAATTCAGCGAGAGAGAGAAATCCATATAGCTACTAACTATGAACCCGAAGGTCTACAAAGAACTACTTATGCATCATCGGAGAGGCACCAATGGAGGTGGTGAACCCCATCCAAGATGGTGTCTAGATTGGATATGGTGGTTCTGGACTCTGCGGCGGCTGGATGAATATTTCGTCGACTCCCCAAGGGTTTCTGGAATATTGGGGTATTTATAGAGCAAAGAGGCAGACCAGGGGGCACCCGAGGTGGGCACAAGCCACCAGGGCGCTCCTCGGCCTCCTGGCGCGCCCTGGTGGGTTCTCCCCTCCTCGGGACTCCCCCAGGTGCAACCAGGGCCCAACTTATTCCTTCTGGTCCATAAAAATCTCCGTAAAGTTTTGTGGAATTTGGACTCCGTTTGATAAGGATTTTCTATGATGTAAAAAACATGGAAAAACAGCTACTGGCACTTAGCACTATGTCAATAGGTTAGTACCAAAAAATGATATAAAATGACTATAAAATGATTATAAAACATCCAAGATTGATAATATAACAACATGGAACAATAAAAAATGATAGATACGTTGGAGACGTATCATCAGCTGCATCTGAATCCGCCTTAGAACAGATATCTTCCTCTAGATTACAATCTGGATAGGGGGGGGGTTTGCCATTGAACCCACCATGGAGCGATGTGTGCATGACATTGTATTGCCGCGCAAAACTCTTCTATTTTTCTTTACATGTTCAGCATGACTGTGTACAATATTTGACATGCATATGAAAAATATGGTGAGATTATGTAAGGAGAGCATGCAGAAATCTAGAGTGATGGTAACAACCAGTGGATGGATCCAAAAATAATGATAGCAGGCTGATGATTGCTCTAATTTAATAAAAAGACAGATGATGATTGCTTTACTATTTGTCTCCTACCCAAGATGAATATAGGCATACCCTAGGAGAATCAGATATTAGACAGAGATACTATTCATTACTGCCTCAATATGTGCCCCACAACTAATTTAGAACTCAAGTTTGAACATTAATTTGGACCTCACTTGGAGTCTAAGAGGTGAAGGATGATAAAGTAGCAGGTAATATTAAGCAATGCATAACATAAGCAGAATCAAAAGTGTGTGACCTCCGTGTACTCATCAGGTTCATTTGTTGAGTCAATGATGGTGATGCCGTTGTGGTGCGTGTCAGCGGCAGGGGAGGAGATCTGAGGCAGCGAAAGACGGTCAGGAGTCGTGATGTCTGGTTTGGTGGATGCTTCTATCGATGGATCAGATCAGGTGAGGTGGACGACGTCACGGCAGGAGCAGGACAAACCACACAAAGTTTTCTTCGACACCTACCTGTAACTGAAGTAATTCTGTAAGGGCTCCTTTGGCTTGCATGATTCTAAAAATGCAGGGATAGGAAAAACACCGGAATAGGATACGAATACACATGGGAAACAGAGCATTTGCAAACACAGGATTTCTGTCAACTTGGATATTTGGTTCACGTGAATTGGAAGAGCAGAGGAATGCAAAGAAACATGGCCAAATTAAAGTGAAACCATATGAAAGCATGTAATGTTAGAATGTTCTTCTACCACTAATGCACTTGGTCTTGTTTTCATGCATAGGATTTTGAAAAGTAGGTCCAGGTGGATGTTTTGCTCCATTCCTTTCAACAAAATGCAGGAATAATTGAATAGTAGAGTGCCATAGGAAAATTTCCTATCGCTATGTTTTTCCATTGAACCAAAATAGCCCTGATGGATCGACATGAATGTGGAGTAATAAGTGATGCGACTAGTGTACAACCTCTTTGCCGTAGCCATGTCGACCTCAACATCATTGGGTTGGTCGCTGAAGAAGTTGAGGCAGAGGTGGTTGTCGGAGGTGTGGAGGATAATCTGAGGAATGTGTTGACGGCGTCCAGGGCAGTGCTCTATTGTGATGGATGGTTCTGTCATTGGAAGAGCTCCAGCAAGCCATAAGACGTCGAGGCTGAAGCAGCACAAGACAAACATCGTTAATCTCAAGTGGGATTCTAATAGCATCTCCAATAGATGATGTAAAATACATTACCAAAAGTGATAGATGTAAAATTTACATCACCAAAAACCACCTGACTACAACAGATGAGGTAAAAACTGTTGACTCTGAACTTAACTGTCGAAACTAAAATTTACTCTCGTATCTGAATGTTACTGTCGAAACTGAATGCAATGGTAGCAGAGAGGCACTTCACATGTAGTTTAGGGAGGGCCTGCAGTTCATCTTCAACATGCACCCCCCCTAAGCCGCCAGCCACCACCGGCCGAACTGCTGGCCCCCACCGTCCGCGGCCGGCGGCGCTCTCGTGCCGCCTCGCTGCCCCAAAACCACTCCCCACTGCCGGTCCGCCGCCACCCCGGCCGGCCCTCTAGGCCCCCTTGCACCGAGATTTTTCTCCGGCGATCCCC